>NW_027176964.1:15623992-15726492 GCF_023349555.1 Cebidichthys violaceus
TGTTCAAAAAAAAAACATGCTCTTCTTGCGTGTACGATTTTGTGTAAACAAGACTAGGAAAAAGACTTGCTGAAAACCACTGGGAGTGTTTCATTTCCTCTCTTCATCTCTGAGCATATGAAGAGAGAGAGAGAAAAAAAAAAGAGGAAGAGGATGAGCAATGTACAGTAGAAGGGCCTCCAGCCTGCCTCAGGGGCAGCACGCCGGATACACCATGTGATTTCAAAAACAACGTTAGTTTTTGCACCACTGATTCAGGCAGAGTGTACTTAATTAGTAAAAATGGACACTAATTGAGCCCCAGCTGTATGTGGAGGGAGGGAAAAAAAAAAAGAAGGAAAAAAAAAGTGAATCTCTAAGCACACACCAACCCAAGAGCTCCAAGTCTCTCTGATCCTCTTCTCCCCCCTGAGCTCCGTCTGTTCACTCACTGAGCGTAGCGGCTTGTTAGCACACTGGGAGATTTGTAAGGATAATGAAAAGTCGAGAGAAAATGGGAGATTCAAGCTTGAAGAAGAGGGACTTCAGGACTTTGCTTTACAACATGTTGTGCACGTGTTTGTAGCAGCACTGAGGGAAATCTCCAATGTTTCACGATCAGTTATGTATTATTTACAAACGTGAATGTTAATCTCGAGATTGGACGTTGCACTGCGCCTTTCATAACACACACACACACACACACACACACAGATTGTTTTGCGGCGTCGTTTGGACGTTTCGTTTTTGGAGCGTTGAGCAGAAAATAGGATTTCAGGATCTCAGCCGGATTCAGCGGCTGCAGACAAACGAACGAACTCAACAAACTTGAAAGGTGACATTACTAAAACGTGTAAATGGGGCTTTTTTTTGTTCTCCCTATGCTAATGAAAATGTAAATTTCACACAAAAAAAAAAATAAACTATACAGCCAGAGGGCGAAGTAGAAAACTGTTTTAAATACGACAAATGTGTCCTCGTTATGTGCACAGGGAGGCTGCGCGTTGGTACCGCCGAACACAAATCTGCGGACGTGTTTTTTGAATCGGCCGGTCCGCTTTGTTGCGTCTGCAGCTTGTTTCATTTCACGTCGTCGTCGTCACGCGCCGACTGCTCTCGCATGTCACGCGGGACGATCACGACAGTGACGATCATTGCATTTGAGTCGCAGTTCATGATCGTGTAACATGTGGCGTTGCGTGTCACTATAGGCAAATCAAACATAATCTATTGACGGACAATAAATTCACCACGGCGCACACCGGAGGTCAAGAATGACGAGAAGAATATTGCCTCGAGTATATTTTATAAAGCATTAAAGAATTTGCCTTTCATCCTCATTCTGCGCTCACACCCGTCACACAGCTGCTGACATCTTAAGTGAGGTCAAATGGCTAATCCAATCAGCTCTCTGGAAACTGCTTCATGTTTTTAAAAATTATAATGCATGACATGTTCACGATTAATAATCTATTTCCCTGCTACAAAAAAAAGGAAATTCAAATTAGCAATGTGCCAGAAAGCCTGTTAAATATGCCTTGATGAATATAATCAAACTAATTTAACCGTTTAAGATGAATTATTTACAATCAGCATGTTGTGCTATTGTTACACTGACAGATGCTTAACTCTTCAGTGCGCTTGTTGTTCATCCTTTCTTCTGTACTAAATGTGTGAGTGGTGGTCAGTTCTCTTGATGTTGATCGCTGATAGCCTGCAAGCTTCTCTTGGCAAGAGCACAGACATGTTTCTATATGAAGTTAGAAAGAAGAAGAAGAAAAAAAGAAGCTCTTCTGTAAGCTTCCAAGAAAAGATACCGCATGCTCTCTCATGAGTTTTCATGTCTTCCTCTTGTCCTGGTCATCAAAGGGCTGGCAGGAATTCAGACTCCCTGTAATCTGATTTCAGGAGGACTGAAGAAGAAGAGACTTTCCTGCTGTTTCTGGTGTAAACAATCACGCTGAGAAACAGCGAGCGAAAGAACAGCGACAAGATGTGTGTGTGTGTGTGTGTGTGTGTGTGTGTGTGTGTGTGCAGATGTGTGTTAAGGTAATGAGAAAGAATATACAAGGTAAAGCTGTTTCAAAGCTGAGTAAATAATCATAAAGATCATCAGCATTTGACCGCTGTACCTGTTATATTTATGCTTGTAAATCATCTTAAAGGGGAAATCCAATTTTTTTAAATCACAAAGTTAATTTGGGGGGGGGGGGGGGGGGGGGCAATGACGTCTTTCTGTGGCTCTGAAGGAGCTTTGTGAAGTCTGAGAAAAATAACCCTGCTGATGTCATGGAGTTATCCCACGTTGGGCTTAGAGACTCCACATGTTTACCAAACAGGAGGGTCAACAGGCGCTATTGTGGTGCATTATGAAAAAAAATGGAGGATCCAGTGGTTTGGGAGCTTGACCCATACCAGGGAAGGTGGAAGCAGAGTCAGCGTCATTTGAATCTTTCTATTTTCTGATTGAAGATTTGTCTCATTTACATAGATTGGGAGAAATCTAGGATTCAATGAACTTGCTCAAGGACACTTCTTCACCAACTACCCTACAGTTAATGGATACCGACTCAACAACAACAACCTGACTCCCTTAAACATTTATGTACCACTGTCCAACAGAGTGATGCACGGATGACGGACTTTTGACCCCAGAAGTTAGCGTCGCGCTGGTTCCCTCGACCCAAACGGCAAAAGGATTCCATTGGAGTTTAAATTACTGCAGAAAATAAGCTCCGTGGCAAACACACGTTTCTGATACTTCCATGTTTTGTTCAGCAAGATAAACTTCACAAGCAAACACCACTACTACGATTTTTGAAGCGAGAATGCAATCGCCAGAAGTAAAAAAAAAAAAAAAGCTAGCATTAGCGTTTTGAAAGGCTAAACACCTTCCAGAGGGATTTTCCACAACCTGGCAACCCAACGTCCTTTGTCTCGTTTCACTTGTATGCTTCATTATAGACACACTCTTCACGGCCAGACATGCAGCATGGTGGAGAACAAAGCTTGTATCAAACATGTATCAAAATTGAAGTAAAACGTAAAAACAAGATTGAGGAACTTGTTTTCAAGCCTTTTCGAAATATGTTAAGCTTCTATTTGAATTCTGTCTTAAAGCCGCAGCTGCCAGTTAAAGCACTAAGATGGCTCGACCTCCCGTCTGCATGAAACACGCACCTTTTTTTCTCGAGTGATTTTCATTTAAGGACCTGAATTTAATCTCATTCAGGGAGCTTAAAGTCTGTACTTCATTTTTATAACATATCCCGTGAACGTTACCGGTAGCCACCGCACGATCAAAACAAAATATGCAAGTTTGTCAAAGTGAAGGGCAACACTTGATTTAATTAGGAGGGAGATTTTTTTTATTTTTTTTTCCGCCGGTGCTGACTCATAATCACCTTGTTTTTCCTCTGCTGTGTGCCTTCCTATTATTTTCTACCATACAGTAATGAAAGTCTGCTCTGATTGCAACCACACTGGTGGATCATCTGCTCATTTTAACACATTAACATAGTTTGCAACAACTAGATGAGCTCTTGATGAAAGTGATTTGATTAGAAAGTGGTGGATGGTTATGAAGCCTAGAATACCTCAGTTAATTCAACTTAGAAGTGTTTTTCTATGATAGTCACTGATTGCGCTCCTAAAAACACCTTTTAATACCGACACCAACACGTCTGCGGTATAGCAATTTCACAAACCTCAGTTTAAGTATGTCATATTGACTTACATCAGATTCATAACATATGGACGTTGTGGCAGCATTGAGGTGTAAAAAGACAGACCTTAAACCACAGGACCCTGTTGGAAGGCATTTAAAATCCAATAAAATCAACCTTGAAAATTAAAACAACTGAGGAGCGACGAGACTATCGGCGTGCTCCTGTCAACTAAAATGAATATACTGATGAGGCTGTATTGCAGCCCTTTAAATCAATAATTCAGTAATCAAGGTGGAGGACTCTTAAATAAAAAAACGATCGCTCAAAGAGAGATAAATGATTGTATTAGGATCCTGGTTTTCAACACAATACCTGTTCTACAGAATACGTTGAAAGACAAACATATCATAATATGTTATACAGGAAGTGTAGCGATGTATATTTGTTATTTCACACAAATCCAATGAAAAGAGCGAAAACAACAACGCTTTAGTCCCTGACTTCAATGATTTGGATTTCGATGGATTTTTGTACACACATCTACGTTCCTCAAGGATGAATTTAAATAACTTTGGTGATCCCATAACTTTTTATCTCGTGACATCATCAGGTCAGAATTTCTGTTTGTCCGATATTTTGGCTTACGACTAAATACCCGTTTAATCTAAACAAAATGGGCTAAAATAGCAATGAATAATGTTGTAAACAACTGAACTACTGTGACTTAAGTTTCAACTAAATGCTTGCAAATCTTCCCCTTCGCTTAATAAACTTAATCGGGATTTTTGCAGTGTCCCTCCGAGCCGCCATGTTGAGCTAGAAGTAGCAGCTCCCTGCAACAATGTTGAGCTTCACACAAGTTGAGAATCAGTCATAACAGTTACTGAACATACAATATATTTAGAGAGTGTACTCTGACCCCTCAGACTTCTTATAGTCTCCCTATGGTCAGAAGACAGGAGACTCTTTCACACAGAGATTCTGCAATAACGCTGTAAAGAAGACGCGCCATTATGCAGGCTTTGATTTTTCCCACTGAACCAAATCAATGGCGGCAAACTGGTTACCAATTTCCCTTCAAATCCTTTTTTAAAATTGTGCTCATTACTTACACGGCTCTCTGCATGGGCCAGGCGCCAGAATGCATCAGTGAACTTTTAACTCCCTGTTGTTCAAAAAGGCCACTTCGATCCGCTGGGTTAGGCTCACTAGCTGTTCCGGAGTCCAGGTTAAGATCTGAGGGAGATCGAGGGTTTGCTGTACTGGCACCTCTGGAACAGTCCTCCAGTTAGTATCCGGTCTGCTGACACTGTTTCCACTTTTAAATCCTGTCTTAAGACGCATCTTTACCGACTTGCCTTTTCGCCGTTTCATTTATTTATTTATTCATTTATTCATTTATTTTTTAAATATAGCTCTGTTGTGCAACCACTTGCTTTTAAGTCTATTTAAATACTTTCACCTGTCCTACCTAATGTGCTTTGGGATGATTCATTTGTAAATATATGTTATATTGTCTTTTTAATTGTGTGCTATTATTTGGCTGTTTTTATTTCTTGATATTGTGTATTGGTAATGATCTGCTGTCTATGGGAAAGCACTTTGTGCTCCCTGCTTGAAAAGTGCTATACAAATAAAATGTATTATTATTATTATTATTATTTATTGTAATTCCACCACAGTGTGTGATTTCAAAAGAGGCGTGGTGTTTAACACGACGGCGTCGTCGTGCCGCCGTGCCGGCTGTTCCTTCTCACGTTTGCTCGGCTCTGTGACGACCTTCCACCTCCGAACATTTCGTACAGATCAGCGAGGCGGAATAACAATAAATGCCCCGCCTCGAACTGATCGATTAAAAGTGCCCACTTCATATTTTTCATATCCATGTAAATGTTGTGATTGTTTTGCTATTGATAGGCCAACCAGTTAACTGAATGCACTTGTTGTGTTCCTCCAGACTGAGGCGTACCCAGGGAGGTACAGGGAGGCATTCCTCTCGGCTCCAGCTGTACTTAACAAATGCTAACACGCTAACATCGCTAACTAAGATGGTAAACACGACGCCTTCTTAACACCAGCGTGTTAGCTTTGTCGTTGCGTGGTGTTTGCATGCTGGTGTTAGCATTGAGCTCAAAGTACCATTGTGCGTTAAGTACAGCCTCACAGAGATGCCACCATGGCTGTAGACGTTTTAAACTGCTCCCCCCCCCCCCCCCACGTCAGAATTGATAATCCGACATTCAGGCCGTGTTTGGTCAGCTGTGTGGAGGTGAAAAAAGGAGCAAGGGTTTCTCTCTACATCTGTTTTTTTTTGTGTTCCTGACACAACTATTTCTCACCTTTCTGTGGGCAAACCAGTGCAACACAGTTACAGTAATGATCAGACTCAACCCGCCCAAATCTGTCGTCAGAAAGGTGTGTGTGTGTGTGTGTGTGTGTGTGTGTGTGTGTGTGTGTGGGGGGGGGGGGGGGGGGGGGGGGGGGGGGGGGGGGGAGGTTTCCGAAGATATCATCCGACAAGCAGTTTCTGAGGGAGTACGCCGACTCTGTTTTGTTACGAAAGGGTAAGAAATGTTCTTTAAACAGCACAATACTGTAATTGTTTTTTTTTAGCAAATATGTTACTTAAGCAGGAGTAAATAGAGCATTAGTTAAGGATTATCTTCAGCAGTGGATTAACACACACTTGGTGCTGCAGTGAGTATTTACAGCTGCAAGACAGAAAATAAACTACAATATCCATGTTCATCGTAATTTAATAGTTTAATCGTATTTAATAACAAGGGAGGTCTATGACACGGAGGAATATCAGGGCTTTAGCTACGCACATAATACTTGTTAGTAGGATGAATTCCCTGTTGTTGTGCAAAAATATATAAAATTACCGGACTTATTCTTTAAGCATGTTAAGTTTCTTATGCGTAAATCCTTTTAATGTTCAACATATCTTTTGGTTCTTTGTGGGCAAAAGCCAACATATTTGTTTTGTGAATTTATGTTTCACCATTACTTTTCTCTGAATCACAACCGGAGACTAAAAACGCCCTCAGGGCCACAAACATGAAAACAGCAAGGTCAGTATTTACTCTGCCGCTGGTAACATAAAGCTCATCTCAGCACTAGTGTCTCCAATTACGACAGACCACTGGGCTCGCCGCTCTTCCTTAATAGCTTCCCTCATATCTGACACTCTTCATTTTACCTAATGAGAGTCTTCAAGACGTGAATAAAGGTATGCATAAGATTTGGTTACAAGGGCTGAAAATGAGATGTGCCTCGGGGCTCACTTCAAACAAGACAAAAATTACAGCTCGAGAAAAACTGTGGCTTCAAACCAGACATCTGTTCTTAGTCCCTCATTGGGGCTGAAAGGAAGCAGCCCGGGCCTCTGTGCCAAGGAGCCTCTTGTCTAAATCTTTGCCAACTTGTCACCGTGGCCTCATTGACCAGAGAAGCAGCCAGCCACTCAGCGTAATGGTGCGGTCATCTGTCGGTCCATCTCACGACGTGCAGCTAAAACCGTAGAACACGGAAGATCAGAGAGGAGCGGACGGAGGAACAAAGAAGAAACCGAATCCCCCGACTGGATTGACTCCTTGCTGTTAACGCCGTAAAGTCACCTGAAGTTTATTGCCTGTCCATTTGCAGGCAATCCAAAGGAGAGGCTTTACTCTCCCAGAAGCCTCAGAAAGCTCTTTAACTGCCTGACCTTCCTGTGTTTTTATGGAGCCGGGCAGCAATTTAACATGTTTTAGTTTCTCTGCTACACCGACTAAAGATGCAAGAGAGCGATATGAGGCAGGAAATCATCTTCAACCATCTGACCACGGAGAAGGTTGCCATGCCTGCTGTATCTGCCTGAAACATCTCAACTTCATTTGTCAGCGTTCAGCCCACGCTTGGCCTCGTGGAAGTCTGTCCAGCAGCTAAAGTTCATCATAAACTGGGTTTAAAGTGCATTATGCAATTAAGCTTGCAATCTCAGGGCCTGTAATAGAGATATTTTAAAGTACACAATGAAACTGGAGGCTGGGAGAGACATCTGACTGCATCAACAACAGACAAGAAGACAGGGTCAAAGAAAAGAAGTCTCCAGAAGCTCACTGACTCCCCGGATAAAGAAACTGTCATACAGCCAAAGCCCCCGGTTTATCTTTTAATTAACATATCACACACCGAGACAAACACGGCATCAATAATGCAACGGCAACATGCTACAATATTCATGTCAGATGAAATGATGGGGAAACTATTTTAAACAAATGTCCGCCCCGGCTAGCATGCGGGGCTGAGTTATTCAGTATAAAGAAAGGGATAAATAGAGCCATGAGAAGAAGAGAGCAGCTGACGCCATTTGTGTGACTGTGGCCAAACGGGAGGGGACCGAGGGCCAACATTTTGTTTGTCGCGACGAACAAATGGTGACAAACGATGGCAAATTGGAGTGAAGGCCCCCCGCTGGGCTATGGTCTGCCCAGCGGGGGGTCCCCAACGGAGCAGAGGTGCGAGCTCGGGAGAATAAAGACGCACACGCACGTATAAAGTTATCGAAATGTAATAAAAGTTCAAGGAGCGGCGCGCATTCAGAAGCGCCCTCTCTTTGATAATAAGATGCCAGAGAAAAGAGTCGTTGGGAGACTGGAGACAAACAACACAAAGGGTCTCTGACTATCTAATCCAATGTTTCACATGAAAGAGTTGAGCCTCTGCTCAGGACTAAAACAGCATTTGGCTTAATCCTATAAATCTATATGATAGAGACAGATGGAAAGTAAGTTCTCTGTGTCTCTGCCTCTGGGAAAAAAAGAAAGAAGAAGAAGAAAAAAAAAAAAAAAAAAACACACCCTCGCCCCATACCTCTGATTTCCAGCCTCGTCCTTCGGGGTGAAGTGAAGCTATCTGCGGTGAGTAGTAGAAGTGGTAACCGCAAAACTGTCATAAATAGATTCCGGGGGCCAGCTCCAGCCATGTACGAAAAGGTGTATATCATTTAATTGGCTGGATAAGACAAAGATTTTTAATTTCCCCCGAGATCTTGGTTGCCAACTTTTGTTTTTACACCGCAGAGAAGAAGAACTCAGTGCAGTGCCAGGAATTTACAATGTTCTCTTTTCCATGGGCGATGCTGTGGGTTTCTTTTTTTTCCTCCTTGGAGAGCTCCACAGATATTGGATTAATTATGGATGTTTAAATATCAACCCTGATAAAAGATTCTTACTAGTTCTGTGGACCTTAGTGCGTCTGCGCTCTGTCTCCTAAGACCTATCATGGCACATGCTTTGGCACAGTGGACACACACTTACGGCCTTTCCCCCCTTTCTCTCTCTCTCTCTCTCTCTCTCTCTCTCTCTCTCTCTCTCTCTCTCTCTCCCTCTGCTTCCCCTGCCTCCCTCCTTCACACAGACAGACCATTGTGTGCGGGCACAGATGAGATTTGCATGCACGTTAGACTGGATTACACATGCAGGCTCTGGGAACCTGGACCCCTGTGGTCTCCCTTCACTGTTTGGGCCCCCGAAACCCGGCAAAACTCTCCTTTCAATCTGCGACTTCAAACAAATCTCACAGCTTAATTGGCTCGAGAATGCACGAAATCAGAGGTTATACGTTCCCAGATATTGGGAGAGCGGGTGAAAAAAAAGATTTTGAGCTTCTTTTTTGCAGCTGGAAATTTGCTTCAAAATCAAATCTCATGAAACCCCCCTCATTGAATTGTACATCCGTCAGCGGTCAGATTCATAACTCGGGTAGATGAGAGTGTGCGAATGGGTTAATCCTCTAAGTGTTATGTATAATGAGAAACTTAATCCTTGATCTGAAGACGCTGTGTCTAAGAGGGGGGGGGGGGGGATTGCAGATAAGAGCAACCAAATCTCCTTAAAAATAGCCGAGAACACAATATCAATCTGCCAGGAGATGTAACAAACATTTGATTTATATGTCAATACTTTCCCTGATCATGTTTGTGTGTGTGTGTGTGTGTGTGTGTGTGTGTGTGTGTGTGAGCCTTTGTTGGTCAGGCCTTCTCCATCATCCATCAGTGTATTTATAGTGCATTTGTTGACAACAAAACAGCACTAAAGTGCCCGCAAACAAACAAGAAAAACATTTCATCTCAAAGCACTTGTGTGTCATTACATTTATTCATATACGCATTAAAGTAAATTGTCAAATGCGTTCTTCTTTAAGCAGCTAAGCCCCGCGGAGCCTCTCTGCACAGCGGGATTATAAGTGAGATAGGATTTAATATTGATCCTCACATGACCTCCTATGAAGTTCTCATCATTTTATAATATTCTTCTCACATGCTGTTAATGGGATCAATGTGCTCCCACATGTCCAAACGCACATAAACCTTGACCGTCAGACAACAAGCCATGACCGCGCGAGGACGGAGGAGGGTGAACTGAAACGTGGGGGGGGGGGTCGATTGTTTACTTGATTTGTTTACTGCAGTCGATCGTATACAACCGAGAATGAGAAGAGTTTTCTTATTCCTCATCATTTCTCCATGCAGCAGTTTGGACAGGCCTGAATCCACCCGTGAAAACGGAGGCGTCTGTTTGAACACTATTGCGTTTTGGCTCCATTGCGCATTGAGCTTTTTGCTGAGTAACGCCACCTTCAAAGGGCCAGACCGTGAAATATTGGATAATTTTACCTCTCACTGGAACGAAACCAGTTGATGAGCAAATTTACTGTCTGCTCTGAGGCTCTTTGGTGCGGCTGCAGGAAGGGAAAAAAAAAAAAAGAAAAAAAAAAAAAAAAAAAAAAAAAACCCTCTCTCTCCCTTCGCAAAGCAACACCAGGTTCACAAGCAAACCACATACCTGAATGAGCCTGATAATTATCTGAATATATTTCCATCGCCATCACAATGGGCTGCAATCAATGAGCGATGCTGCCTTAAACACAGCGCTCGTGTCTGTCCCTAAGGCGTTAATTTCACCGTGGCTCTCGCGTGAGTATGGGGGCGGATGGTCGGTGTGGGTGGAGGCAATTGATTCAATGTATCTGAGGCGATGCCAGGCGTGCGGAATACAAACACACAGTTGATGGGGGAGCTGTAAGAAATGCAGAGGGGAGCTTACCTGAGTGACTGTATACATGTGCAAACCCCGCGAGCACCCGCCGTCACATGTAATAAATCAAATCATTTGCCTTGCAGCCCAGACAGCCCGGCTTTTTTTTTTTTTTTTTTAATGTAAAGCAGGTTATGAGGAAGGGGGAGAATGGAAGAATTGTGATTCATGGAGCCTCGTGCACGCGCTGGCTGTCCCCCCTCTCTTTCTCTCTCCCCCCCCCCCCCCCCCCCCCCCCCCCACACTCCCCTGTCAGCTCATTAGTCGCCCATCTCGATACCGCTATAAGGGGTACATTCAAACTCACAGCATTATGCCAGCTCACACACTTAATACTGTGCATTGAATGAAAAATAAATTGTCACATTATTGCCTTTTGTGTATCTGCACACACACACACACACACACACACACACACACACACACACACACGCACACACACACGCACAGCGTTGGACTTGAGCCACACCTTGTCAATGACATTCAGAAGTCAGGTTCTTAAGTCAGCAACAAAAACGAAGAAACGGTAAATCTTTAACTCTGCTGGCAGGAGACCAACACGCTGACGTCTACGTAAAGGATTTTTTTTTTTTTTTTTTTTTTTTTAATGAATTGCCTCCACCACAGAAACAAAATTACATCCTGAATAAATATATTCCTGTAGAATTAGATATCTTAATGATTTGTGGGGATAAATCTTTCTGCACAAAGACTGGATGGCATGCAGGGAGATGGAAGAAAAAAAAAAAAAAAAAAGAAGAAGTGAATCATGGACTGACTATTGCTGGCCTGATTTCATCTCCCTTCCTATTCTTCAGTAGATGATAACTCATCTATCATCTACGAGCCATTAACAACCGTCCTCGGTCCGGCTGCAGTAATGCCATCAGGAAGAGCAGAGCCCCTCTCTGCCGTTAACATGATTGTTACACACTGGCTCCAGTCAAATGCTGTTTTCCTCTTTATGACCAATTACCGTTATCTTTGTTAGACGACAGCGTCAATCTGCTTTCATTGCAAGCAATGTGGAAAAACAAGTGAAAACAGGCCTGGGTAAAGTTCCCTTTGATGAAAAGTGGATACATGTTACTAGTCATCTACTGCACAAATTGGGGGGTTTTTTTGGGGAGAAAAAATATCCTTATTTTATGTGAAGAGTCAACTATCATTCTCATCCCCATCACAGATATGCTTCTCCTTCAGTTCAACGATGTGTCACATGGGTTTAAAAACAAGAACGTTGTAATTTCTGTCGAACAGTTGAACATTTTTATACATTTTTTTTTGCCAAATATTTCATGAACGGCTGCCCTCATTACCTCGGGAAGCGGTTGCTTTCGGTCATGAAACGGATCACATTTTCAGCACGCTGCCTCTGAATAAGAAATACAGTATATTTGTATGGTAACATGTTCTCTCCTTTTTTTGTTCACGTCACAAGATGTGATATCGTAAATGGCCAATATGGATCATTCTTGGTTAGAGGAATAAGTGCCTCAGAATGTGTAGTTTCTGTGTGTTTGATTTCTAGCCTGTTGAAACCTATAAAACTGGTTCTAATGCTATAATAATAATAACATCAGGCTCCTTTTTGCCCGTTTACACCATAAAATGTACGTGTGTCCATTATTGCCAGTGAGTATGAGTAAACAGAATTAACACTGACCCTCATAGAGCATGGTACTGTCCCAATAAGTGCTCTAGCAGCATCAACTCTGCTGCTTGAGAGTTTCATGCTCACGCTTGCACTTTTTTTTTTTCTCCAGCAAGTCATCTCGATTTAAAGGCATAAAAATATTTTCCTTTTCGTGGCACTGTGCCACGTTGGCTCTGTGTCCTGAAAAGCTGTTCTCACCCAGAACCCAGCTCCTTGTTTGATTTTATCAGAAACATGTCGCACATGTGTAAATTCAAAGTATAAGTGGGCGGGTGTTAGGGACAAATATACTTTGCCGTGTTGCTGTGGGGGCAACAATATGCGGAGAGATAAACTACTCCGGCTTGGTGTAATCTGTGCAAAACAACGGTCGACGAGCAGACTTGGATATATAACGGGACAAAAAAATGTTCACAGTTCAGTTCATTTGTACAGCAGCGAGCATGCTAAAAAAAAAACAAAAAAACACTGAATAGCTGTTAAAGCTACCAAGGCATTTTACACTCGACACACTTCACATAGCTGAGTTGCTCTTCCTCTTCTCATGGCATGGAGACAGCTAGTATAGAAGACAGACTGAGCCATTTAAAGTCAGGTAGTATTACAACATGCAGATGCTTCCACTAAAGCTCCACTACACCTTCATCTGTTCCACTACCAGTAACTAGGGTCCCCCCGTCCCCCCCGTCCCCCCCGTCCCCTTCACAAAACGTAATCTCCATAGTGACAAACTTCCGTCCACGCTTCAGGGAAATAATTGCTGTGCTCCTGCGTCAAATGGTTTGTTCTGCGCATCTTTAACATTTCATAACTTGTGCTTCTGTGCCTGCCTTTGGTATATTTAACATAAAAGCCCAAGGCTGTCTGACTCTTCTATTTGTGTCCTCGGGGGGATTGTGTGCCGCCTCTATAGGCTGTTACAGAAGCTGAGTCGAAGCATAGCTGACTGCACAGATCTTGTGTATGGAAGCAGGATCATCACGATGTAGAGGAGAAGTGGTTTGTCTGGTACCACGCAGAAAAACCCTCTTTTTTTTATGAATTATATAACAAAGCGTTAATGCAATCTCTTTCAGAGCCTTAAAAACACATTTATTAGCTTTTTGCTAATAGCGATCGGGGTCCTCTTATGAACGCACCGTTTTCTGCCAAAAGGTTTAATGCTTTTGTGTGTTTCACATCATTCTTTATTTATTTCTCTGAGCTCTTTTTGCTGGTTAAAAGCGAGCAGATATATATGTGTAAGAAAAAGGCGATGTTACTTCTGAACTCCCATCACAATTTCGCAACGTTTGAATGATTGGTCACCGTCAATCAAATCTGATCAAACCACACCCACACGAAACCCGTTCGACTGAGCTTTTAACTGTTAAACTCTGCATAAATAAAACCGAAATATAATGTAACATTGGTTTCTTATTTAGTCATGAATATAAGTGAAATACTTCAAATTTGAAGCCAAGTTTTCAGGGGCTTTAAGACACCATCCATGTAATTGCAATGTCATTTTCTTTCAGCTTTTTACTGCATTCTATCTAAAAATATGAAAAACAGGGACAGTGTGTTCACTCCCTGTTTTATTTTTGAAATAAAACCATTGAAAAATTGATCTGTTACATGCTGAAATGTATAGTGTGACATTAGCACTAGTCATAAAGTCAAAATGTTATTCACACAGCAGCAATATGAATTCAAGTTTGCTAACTAAAAGCTGGCAAACATTAGTCACCACTCACTGTGGGTCAGACCAGACCAAGTAACACTGTAGCAGCAGGGTATAGAAATGAGAAAGGGATGCCTTTTTATTGATTATGAATTCAACTGTTCGCTTGTTATTAGACAGTCATGCTTTGTCATCTTTCTGCCACCAGACACTGAGTCTGATTTGGTCGTGAATACTTGTGTTATAGAGGAGAACTGGAGATTTTCCGGGGGCTTTAAAATGGTCGTGGCTGTTCAGGTTGTCGAAAACGAGTTTCTTGAAGAACACAAGACAGAAGTAATTAGGCTGGAAAAAGCGAGCTTTGTTCAAACAGAGTAAATTCAGGCTTGACCAGATTTTTTTTTTTTTTTTTTTGCACCCTGTTATCTCCCTTAAAATGTCAAGTACCTGAATACGCTGATCAGAGCATGAAAGTACTTATATATATTATATCCTTGGGTCCCAAAGATTAAAATTTCCATTTCAGGCGAAAAGCCTCTGGAAAGCCAAATATCACATGCTGCGTGTAGAAAACTGGAAAAGGTTACTGAGCCTTATCTGCAATTATGCAAAAACACAGAGATTGGCCAAACCCATAGACATTGGTACAAAGGGAATCTACAATGCCTTGATGTTGCTTACAGCGTTCTCCTCTCATGTGTAGCATACAGCACATCCTAGAGGAGAATATAGGCAAGAACAGCTGACGATACACAAGTCACACCTTGTCATGTTTTGAATTATGAATACAGGCAATTAAACTTTAAATCCCCCCCCAAAGTGAAACGAGAGAGCTGGCTAATTAACAAGTATTTGTCCTATTTGGTTTTAATTCATGCGCTCCTCATTTGCACATGATCTATACAGGAATATTTTCAGATAATATCTATCCGCTTTAGTCACATCCAAAAGGCACACGAACACTAGAACTGCGGCTTCAATCCAAAACTACAAATAAATATGAAGAATCCACTAAAGCGTCACTTTATTTGACCCTCTTCTTCTATCAGCCGCGCTGACATGGAGCTGCTAAGATGTTGACAACTCCACTTCTGCACCCATTGTGTCAACTGTTTCATTTCTTTTTTAGAGGAAGAAAGACTCGGGACAAGAAATGAAAAATTTGGCGCGTGGGTCACATGGAGGAGGAAAAAAAAAAAAAAAGCCGCTCTCTTATCTTTTCATCAACACCTGGGAATATAAATAGTTCAGTTTAAAAATAATGGCTTTCATCTTCAATTACGCCTCTGAATATTCAATATGGGAGCAATGGTGCCCCCTTGTGTAAAGTATAATGAATGGTTTGATACGCATTGAAGATGGATTCTAATTACGTCTGATTGCTGAGAGGTTGAACAAAGTGTTTTTACCTGTGTGATCACCTCTCAGGTTCTGAGCTACAGTATGGGTTTTGAACAATTTTTATTCCACACTCATACAGTTTCCTCTGCAGTAAACTTGTATCGATTCTCTCAGAAGTAAAGGGCACTCCCTCTGTCTCTCCTCGGCCTCTCGGGGCTCTCCACGCAGAACTGCAGCTCTATCCTCCGCTGTCAGAGCTCTGGGCGCTGTGCACGGCCCTGGGCTCAGTCAGGCGGTCGTAGGACAGCGCTGTCATAACCTGAGAAAATGAACAGCGTGATATGTCTTCAGAGAATAGAGAGCACCGAGTAATAAGCAGAGGCTATCAAAGACATGCTGAGATAAGGATTTTACTGGCAAGTAGCCACTGGTTTTGTTTTGTTTTTTCCGTTTGGGTAAGTGAAAAAAAAGCGTTGGATGGATTCTAATAGAGAAGACACATCATGTACCAAGCGGGGTATAGGAAAGAAGAAGCACTGTGTTAAAGCATTATGTCAATTCCAGCTCATTGAGAGTAGGTTTATACCTCCCTGTGGAACAAAAAGTATTGTTTACACGTTGGTATTTGAATGGATTAAACACAATATAACATGTTCATTCCTGAGCTTTAGAGGTGCTGGTAGATGGATTTTAAATAAGAAGCTACAGCCAGGAGAAGCTTAGATAGCAGCTGACATTTAGCCCGGCTCTGTTAACACAATAGTGTTGATTTAACCACACCATTTTTTTTAATACTTCAGCCGTTGTATGGTTCAAACAACTGAAACAAATAGTGAACTTTAGATGGATTCTGATCTTCTCAAATAACTCTCTTCAAGAAAGCCATTGAGCATATTTCTTATTGTTGCTGTAAGATTTAAATCAAAGTTTTCAGATACTTTAAAAAAAAGGTTATAAAAAGGTATAGGAATTTCTGAAAGAACATTTGCCATTTTCCCATTTCCAGTCTTAATACTAAGCTAAGCAGCTGCTGGCTCCAACTATTGCAAACAAGAGAATCGTTTCATCATCAGTTTGATGCTATTAACGAGCTGTGCTCTACTTACTGTGATCATTATGAGAAGAGCGAGCATCATGCCCAGCATTGTGTACAAATTATTGGTCAGTCCTCCAGCCCACAAAGGACCCAAGATGGTGGCCAGGCCCCCGACTGAGCGTCTGACACCTTGGCTGAATCCTTTTCGGTGAGGCGTCACAAAAAAAACGACAAAAGTTATTTATTTCAAACATTGAAATATGGCAAGTTAAAAAAAAAAAAAAAAAAAAAAAAAGCATGTACTACTGTTTCTTTGCATCGCATATGCTGTGCGGCAATCTGTTGTTTTTGAACATGTTGAATCGTGCAAACAGCCCCGTAAAGTGAGCCAACCTTGTGTTTTCTCTGCTGTGACTTTGGAGAAGAGAGACACCTGAGACACGGCCACGAAGGGAAGCCCCAGCAGCTGCAGAAACACTCCGATGATGAAGCTCGACAGCTCCCATCCATACCCACCTGGCAGGATCGGAAAAAAAAGAATACCCCGGTATTAGGCCCATTGAATTATAGTAGTTTGCCTTCATATTATATGGAACATATCATGAAACAATTACATTTACTGACCGTAATCTAACTCCACCTCTCACGTACATTCAATAAATATATATTAGCAGATCTCTTAGCTGTTAAATTAATATTTAACAGCGCGGTGGTAAAGACTTCGATGTCTGCGTCAGATCATTCTTTAGTTATCCATCCCTTCTCTCAGTTCCTTCCATAAATGGGTTGGCACCACCAGAGATGGCTCTATCTGCAAGCTAAACCACTGCCAAGCTGGCAGCCACTAGATATTTGTTCTCTGCTGCTTTGCAACATGCACATGTTTGTGTGAATATGTGCCCAACTCCACTGTTGGATGTTCCTTTCTGTAATCAAATAATCAAAATGAAATTTCACCGATCAGAAGTTTTTCTCAGTGGGTCCAAGAAAAAAAAAAAAAACGTATTTCTCATCCGGTAATCTGCCTTTTAAGGTTTAATTTCTTTTTGTTTGGTTGTTTTAACTGTAACTGTAACAAATGTCAAACAAAAGTAGGATACGCTCTAACAAATAGCATTTTTGTCTAATTCGATTACTGTAATCCTTTTATGTGTACTCAGGCACTCCCCAGCTCCAGCACCTGTCACTTGTAATCAGAGCGATAAACGTGACGAACTGCAACAGACGGGGGCCAACGTGAACATATCCAGTTTGCCTGTATGATCTCCTGAATGATATCATTTACAGAGCACATTCAATTCGGCCAGTGTGTAACCCAATATGCACACTACGCCAACACCGGTCTCACAGAAAAGGATTTGGCACAGAACCATGAGGCTTTTTTTTTTCTTTCGGACTTTGCATTTTGCGTTTGTACGTTTTTCCCGGACAGGTTAGCACCTCGGGGGTTGCAGAGGAAGACGAGGCACCAAATGCAAGCGATGCAGCAGATGACCAGGCCCACGGCCAGAACGACGCGGTCCGCCACCTTCCTGCTCAGCCAGCGCACAAAGAAGAAGCCCAGGATGACCTCCACCCCGCACAGGCCGTACATCAGGCTGTTGCTCAGCTCGCCAAAGCTGAAGAGGCGCTGCGTCAGAGGAGTCACCATGGTCTGAGGGATTTTTAAGAAAGATGTACGGAAGGTCAGTCAGTTAGACAAAGCGATTCAGTCGGAGGTAGAGGAGCTGAAACACGCAGCTTTCATCTCCTTCAAAGGCTCCATTCTGTCCAGATCAAAAGAATCATTCTGTTTTGATATTGAAGTGATTGTCCAAGTCAGCACAACATGACTATTCAGTGGCCAAATTTCAATGACAATAGGAAAAGGCCCCTTCATGTTTCAGGTCTGGGACACGAGACTGATTTTTGTGCCCTCCCTACATCAGTTATATACTGAGTGTTAAGTGATACTTGGTTATTTTCTTAAAGTAACAGCAGGTCTTTGCAAGCAAGGCTTAGATTGATGCAGTTTGGAAGAGACCCGGGGTAAAATAGTGTGACACTGTGTGAAATGCTTGGAAAAGCCGGCTGATGGATCTCAACGGTAGCTGCTCTCACCTCCAGCGCTGTCTGATTGAAGAGAGTGATGAACTGAGCCGTGAGGAGAACAACCACCTCTTCTCTCAGGAGCTCTGCAGAGAGAAAGACAAGAGAGAGAGAGAGAGAGAGAGAGAGAGAGAGAGAGAGAGAGAGAGAGAGAGAGAGAGAGAGAGAGAGAGAGAGATACTGAAAACCAGAGAAAGCGAGGAGAAAATCATATAACATGCTCAAGTGGTGCCATTGAATTGAAAGTTTCAACGGGCAAGTTTGGTTGAAATAAAGTTTAAGAAAACGTATTAATCTGAAGGTAATCTTAAGACTGAAAGAGGCAGGCAGTGATAAATCCTGGCTGTCAAAAAACTGTCTTTTTCTGGAGATAAGTGAGGATTCTGCTTTTTACTAAAACATGATCACATGATCACAAGGAATGTATATATATATATATATATATATATATATATATATATATATATATATATATATTTACATAATTAATTAAATTTGATACCAGCTTTTCCTGGAACAAAAAAACCCCGTATGGACTTGGAGAGGAGTAAAAATGAGCCGGGCTTGCTGCTAAATTTGGAAGTACATGCCAGATGGCTGGTGGAATGGCTTGATATTACAGTGTGTGATCTACTATGGTTCAGTTCTCTCTATTCAATGTTTTTAGAATTATTTATATGATTTTATTTTTCTGAATTACTGCATTACAGTACGCAACATAGTGCACATGTTTATAATGTGCGTGTATTTTAATTTGTGTGTGTGTATTTACAAGTTATATTGTTTTGACCCTCCCCGTTAGGTAAATACCCACATACCACGCTGTAGGATGAATACAAAGCTGGAGCCAGCAACTGGTTAGCTTAGCATAAAGTCTGTGAACAGGGAAACAGCAATGCTCTGTCCAAAAGTGACAATATCTGCCCACCAGCATATCTTGTTTTGTTTTGTTTTGTTTAGTCTGTAACTGACCGAGAAATGTAACATCCAACTCTCAGCAACCACGCTTGTTTCGCAAGATGTTTAACTCTTCCTGTAAACCATAATGAATTGGTTAAATACTGTTTCTTAGTGCTAAATATTTGTATTTGTTTATTTATTTTCTTTTGAGGGAAATGTATTCAGACAGCCAGCCAAGAACCTGTTGCTAACGCTAGTCCACAGCAAGGCTGTCAAAGTGTAACGTTAGCTACGTGGTAATGTTAGCTATAGCAAAAAGTACAATACCTGTCTCTTCTGGCAGATTAGTGCATCCTACACCGGCCGGTCAAAAATTTGGAAGTTTGGCATTCAATTCAGCAATTTTCTGTTTCGATTGCCGCTTTTGGGCACCACTTTTGAATTTGCATTTCATTTTCTCCTCGTAACGTTACTGAGTGAATCAGTGCTAACGTTACTGAGTGAATCAGTGCTAATGTTACCAAGTGAATCAGAGCTAACGTTACCGAGTGAATCAGAGCTAACGTTACCGAGTGAATCAGCGCTAACGTTACCGAGTGAATCAGCGCTAACGTTACCGAGTGAATCAGCGCTAACGTTACCGAGTGAATCAGTGCTAACGTTACCGAGTGACTCAGCGCTAACGTTACTGAGTGAATCAGTGCTAACGTTACTGAGTGAGTCAGCGCTAACGTTACTGAGTGAATCAGTGCTAACGTTAGCTACCTATTTGCCGCGGCCGCGCCGGTCTGTGACCTTCTGACATATGTCGTCACGTTACTAACCTTGATATCAACTCTGGAAACACAGACAAGACAATAAGACCATAGTGTGCATCCCATGTAATTCAAATTGAACCCCCCCCCCCCCCCCAGAGCCAGAGAGGCTAGTTTTCATCTGCTGTCCCCAAAAGCAAAGAATTCACACAGTTGTTCATGATGCAAAGCCCCAACCAGAAATAAAGAGACTTGATTAAAGCAAGTGAAAGAGCTGCCTGGTTTTCAAAGATATTTCACTTATACAGGAAAAGTTGGGGAGGATCAATAACTGGCTCGACTAACTTTCTCATGCTGAAAGAATATCTGCATTTAGTTTTTGTGCACCAAACACTGTGAGAGTGTTTATCTGAAACACTCTCACTACCATTGGACAATTCAAGACAACGATCTGAAACCACTTTGCCTCAGTGTGTAAGTGTTTCACTGAGTATTGTCCTCTTTTCTTTTGATTCGTTTCATTATGTGTGCTTTTTGTCATCATTGCAATGAGGGGAACCTCAATGATTTTCGAGGTCTAAAAATAAATGTTTTGAACGAATGAATTCACTGTAACAGCAAACAGACACTCCTATGTGCAAAAGCTGCAGACATCCTCCACTTTTGCTCGTGAGGTGTTGTAGATGTTCTTCAAATTTAAAAAGGAATCGATAAGAAGAATGTTGACCACATTACCAAATTCTGTCTCCATTTCATCCACAAGTCAACCACAGCAACCCGGTCAATAAAAAAAAAACGAAGGCTACTGTCCATCCCTTTGGCACATCCTCAAAGAGTCAGAGAATCGATTTGAGGGTTTGACACACACACACACACACACACACACACACACACACACACACACAGGGATCAACACACACACACACAGGGATCAACACACACAAACAATGTAAAGAAATGAATCAATAACGGCACACAATATCTGCTTGCATCCCATGTAAACCTATGACACTAATCCAATAGGACACCTGACATCATACATATACATGGACACTCATAACATAATCCAGACACACACACACAAGTCCAATCAATATACAGGGAATGTGATCTGCCACACGGATCTCCTCAGAGAGACCTGAAGAATGGAAAGTATGTGTGTGTGTGTGTGTGTGTGTGTGTGTGTGTGTGTGTGTGTGTGTGTGTGTGTGTGTGTGCAAGGAAATCAATAGAGCTGATTCAAAACATGTGCATTGGCAGTGACACCTCTTCCTACCTGAATCCCACAAATAAGGCAGGAGAAAGATGACAGTTATTGTTCGAAACAGGCAGTCAAACCCGCTCGCTCACCTCTGCTGGCGCTGAAGCCTTTGAAGGGTTTCAAGAGCGTCGAGGCGCCGTGGACGGGTTGCGTCCCAGACGAGGTGGAGGTCTCCAATTGGTCAGAGTTGACAGCTTTGTAGGAGTGCGGCGGCTCCTCCTCGGACCCCATGAGCAGCACCTCCTCCTCATCGTCATCCCCTTCCTTCATCTCCACCATCGCCGTGCCCTCCTCTGAGCCGATGGGTGGTACGTCCCAGTACAGAGCCACGACGACAAACTGGAGCAGCACCCACAACAGGCACATGAAGATCTGAGGGTAAGGAGGGAAAGAGATTAAACCCATCCTCAAATATTTACATCTTTTTACAACATCAAAATCCAAGAAAACTCTCAGGAGAGATAAAGCGTTTGATATATGAAGGAGAGTGTTCAAGACATGAAGTAACCTGGCATGGTGAAATAGAATGAGACGTGCAGCGTCACATTATGTATGAAAAATGGAATGTAAGAGCTTTGTTATATCTCATTTAAGCTGCTACTGTTCTACAGGTGTTTTACTCAGGGACTCGTGAGGTGGAAATAGATCGATTTCAGTTGTTGCGGTCCAGAGTATTGCTGCAGGCATTTTTGTATCCTTCTACAAAGAAGATAAAAGAAGACGCGTGAGCCAGAAGGAGTGCAGAATGTGGAGCGACTATTTTCTAAAGGTTGTTTCTGTATTCATGAGGCTTTCAGGGAACCTTAGATTACTGATTATCTGGATGCTGTTACCCCAGGAGATGTATATTTGTTCACAACAAAGGGCCCCAGTTTGAAATCGCACAGCCGCAGGAACAGGTTGAAGGCCGGCCCTGGAGAGAGACAGGAAGAAGAACTTTAAAGAGGAGATGGAGCAAAAACAGAGGGTTGTGTGGAGACGGTAGCCTCCATCTTATTGAATGTCTCCCTCTCACGGTTGAAACTGAACATCAAAGAAGACATCACATCGTCTCCCGTGTCTGATATTTCTCAGAAGACAGAGGAGGTGGAGGGAGGTGAAATGACCCCTCTCTCTGCGGTAAGATGAAGGGGGGGAAAAAAAACTGACCCACAAGGAGGCCGGCTTGTCGACAGGCCATGACGGCTGCAAAGATGCCAGCGCGCTCCTCCGGCTTAGTGCTCCGAGTCAGGAAACCGAAGATGGAGGAGCCCGCTCCCGCGCCGACACCTGAGAAGGAAACAGCATCTCTTCTGTGACGCCTCACAGCGCGCTGATGCAGTGCATGCATTGGCTTTTATTTTATGACACGCACGCATGTGAGTGTGGGTGTGTCACCTGTTACAAGACGACTGGATAGCAACAGCCACTTTGAGTATCCAATAAAATACATGAAGTTACCTGAGGACAAATAAAGATGAAAATCATGCAGAGGAATGCGTCTCCAGTGCGACACAAATGCTTCACTTAAAAAGGTTGTGACTGAAATACCAGCAGCAAAAAAACATGAAATATCTCAGAAGGATATAGCAATGAAATGTTGCACAGACATGCATGGCGCCCAGGCGATAAATCCATTTGAGTTTCGTGTAAAGTAGAATTTGTGGAAGAAAATTTACGGCCACTAACTTGAAGGTAACTACCATCATGCATTGCACCTTCAGGCTAAACAAAGGGAAATGTAGATGAAAGGAATTACCTGAAACATGGACGCTTTATAGTGTAGTGAAGGGCTCTTAAGTATAGAGTAGTGCACAATGAGTGAGCCCGAGTACGAGCTCCAGTTTGAGTTTCACACAAACACGCAGTCATGCCAGTGGCTTCTAAAGTCAGACTTTCCATGCGATTCGCCTCGTGGTTTGATTACTCACCGGCAATCTCGAAAAGATTGGAGAAAAGGATGATGGACTTTGTAGTTTGGTTCCGATCAGACCATAGCCCAAAAAGCGGGCCTGTGAGCAGACCGCTCAGACTGAAGGCAGATAGACCCAGACCCAGGAAGTAAGGGGGGGCCTCCAAAATCTGCAGGTACCTCCATATTGTAGGCAGGATGACGGCTGAGACCGCCGGAGAAGCACGGAGGAAGACGAGTGTGGAGGAAAAAGGAGGGGAGAGATGTGTAAATGACAAGCCTTGTTTACTCACACAGAGAATAAATGTATTCTGTAATGAGCGCTTGAAGCCGAAATGCCAGGCAGATTCTGCTCTAATGAGGCCATTATCTCATGTCCTCAAGTCCATAAAGCTGTAATAATGAACTTACCGTACTCAATGCCATTCAGCATAAATATCAATCCAATAGTGAGAAAAGTTAGATTCCTCTTTTGGAGATTATCCATTGTGCTCAATGACTCGCTGCTTTTTATACGCCACCCTCTTGCTGCACATGTTGTTCACAAATGTCGTTCAGCGGCATTATCAGATAGACAGGAAACCCCGTGCGTTCAATTAGTCCAACTTGCTGCCCCGAATTGTCGGAGGAATTTGCCCCGACATTGTGAAGGTCATTTTTTTTTCTTTTTTTCCCCCCGAACTTCTTAGAAACGGAAAACTGGGATCGTACGAGGCTTCTCCTGCAGAAGAAGTTTCAGCAGGGTTGAGACCTGGAAGCACGGGGCGGAATACATCAAATCAGCGGTAGAAAACAACACAGTCCAGGGAGATTATTGCAGTAGTCCATTTCCATTAGCCATTTATGTTAAAGAGGAAATTCTCTTTGAGTCACGTCCACTGCGCTGCACCACGCTGAGAGCCTCTCGGTCAAGGCAATGTCTCGGGTTACCAGGTGAGGTAAAGTACACTGCGCTTTATACATTTTTAATCTTGTTTTCTTCAGTTTCACCAAACGCACTTTATTCTCCCACAGCCCAGTGAAGAAGTGCGCCGGACCTATATCTGCCCTCTTGTAGTGCCCTAGATATGAATAATGTTGTCGTTCAGAAACACGATGCCTCACACACACACGCAGTAATAAAAACACACAGGGTATAAAATACATCAGATAAACTGCAATTACATTTCCCAGAATAAGAAGCCGTATTCCCCTCAAAAAAAATAAAAAAAATTGCTCTTTTGTATTCAATACTGAATAAATTAGGTATGGCATTGCTGTCTGTTTTATTGAATAGTCGGCTCTATTCTCAAGCTGCTGTGGTGTTCCCAGCCTTGGGCTTGTTATATTAAACTGAACTGTCACCAAGTTAATACCTCCATATGTTTCTCCAGCAAACCATGAATAATTCAAGGAGTTTGGATTGTTTGAATAACACGTATAAACTTGCTCAGCAACTTGCACTCATGACACACACTGTCGGAACAACGTGAGAGGTCTCCGGCTCGACGGGCCAACGGGATGATAAAATGTTGCAGAACAAGCATGTTTGGGTCAGTATCTGGTGTGTGTGTGTGTGTGTGCGTGTGTGTGTGTGTGTGTGTGTGTGTGTAAGTGTGCGTAAAGATGGTTGATTGTACCGTCATCGTGCCGTTTCATTCGGTGTAGAAAGTTAACAATCAAGATGGGATTCACTCTGCTTCTCCGTGACAAACCGCTGCGTGCAGCTGAGCCTCACGGTCCCACTGAGAGGCCATTAGCATCCTACCTGTCTTAATGCACCTGTGGTGGTTCCTATAGAAACGCACACGAGGGCGGGACGTGTTGTTGCGCTCACCTTTGAGCCTTGGGTAAACAACAGGAAGCGTTTCCCGGTGAATAAACTGCAATCTGGCTCACTCACTCGCTCACTTCGTCTGAGACGCAAGACCATCAGCGGCTGACAGAACGGAAGGACATTTTGACTTTCAGAGAGAGAGAGAAGAGCTTGTTAGGCGGATTCACGTACTCGGGACTGGGAGGTGGCTGAGACTAGGAGTGGGTATGTTCTTGAACACAGCTTCTCCCCGGAGGTCGTTCACCATCCCCATTAACATCAACCTGCAGGGTGCTCGCAGGCGGCAGACACGGTGAGAGAGGACCATCGACCGGGCGGAAAGTCTTCGAAAAACACTGCTGTGACACCATTAGGTGGAGTTTTAACAAACCTCCACATTCAGATTTCCAGCTCCTGGACACATATGAGCACGTATGATGGAACACATTATATATGTCTATAAAGCACAGATGCATCGTTTTGAGCAGTTTGAATTGATTTATATTGCATTAAAGGTGAAACAGATTTAGCCTATCAAGGTCAGAACTAAAAAGGAATGTCCTCTGTGAATCTGGAGGGAGCTATTTGACAAAATATGATCTGATGAGGCTCACTTTGGTCTTAAAACTATTACCAGAAAGTCTGTGTTATTAACTATGGTTATGGAGTTTGAAAGGCAAATGTGCTTCGTAGACACAGGAGCTGCTTCCAAAGTTTAAACTTGCAAATAAATCTCAATCTTTGAACTCGTGCAAACTATGTTTTTTATTTTTTAAAAACTCAAAATCTGTTCGGATACTTTCAGCCCTGAAGGGAATTGTGTAGTTTTGAAAGAATAGAACATTTATCAAATGAACCAAATCATTTTATGCGTCGAACACAAAAATTTGATGAGGCATCGACTCAGGAATCTTATTTGAATCACTATTGGATAAAATCATTACATCCCATGTGTGCGTGTGTGTGTGTGTGTGTGTGTGTGTGTGTGTGTGTGTGTGTGTGTGTGTGTGCGCGTGTGCGTGTGCGTGACAGACACAGCGAGCTCCTTCACACAGCGACAGCGCAGGAGCAGGAGTGGAGCAGCGGGGCGGAGGGGCGTGGGGGGCAGCGAGCTCGGACACAGACGCCCGTGTCGAGTGTCGGGGAGGACAGAGCCGTCCTGCTGGGCTTCGCCATGATGGCCTTCTCTGTGCTCATGTTCTTTGTGGTCGGCATCACTGTGGTCAAACCTTATGTCAACAGGTCCTTTGACTTACAGCGTGCGATTTTAATCGACACAATTAGGGCTGACAGTTATTGTCGCGATTCATAGTTTGACATTTGTCAGTAGTTCATTTGGACTGAAGATCCGGCGTGGACACACCAAACTGTTGCTCTTGTTTTGCAGTAACTGGGAGGAGGAGGCCAGCTGCGTGCTGCTGCAGGCCGACGTCCTGGAGGAGTGGGTGGACTGCAGAGGTGTGAGCACTGTGCCTTGCCTCAGGGTTACGGTTAACCTCACAGACGCCAATCAGAGGGCTTTTCTCCACTTAGACGAGGAGTCGGTCCTCCTCGCTCCGGAGGTAGGGATTAATAACTGTGAATTCCAGGTTTGAGGGTCATGACGTACAGCTTTACGAGCCCCGGGTTTGAATCCGCTTCACACCAGGCGTGGCTCGTCGGCTGTGAGGGAAAGAACGCCTGCAGGTTACTCGAAGACCTCGAGGAGAGTGGTTTGAGCCTTAAGACTTTATGTCGACTGTATGTACTGCAACGGTGTAGTAGAGCCACATTTTATTTTTTTTTTGCTTGCCCAGGACTCACAGTCATCCATGTTTTCATATTAAGACATCTAAGCAGGGACTTGAGAAAGCACCTGTGAGAGAAGTGAAGGCAAAATGCTGCACTGAACAAGATGACAGGATGGAAAACTACTCGGAATCCTGCACCCTTGTGAATAAGCCAGCAGATATTATTAGGAGACGCTCTCATGCTGCACTCCTGCTCCATTCAGAACATTTTTTTTCTTCCAGTGCAGCAGATGGAGGCTAGGAAGGGCTGTTCTTTTTTTTTTTTTCTTTTTTCTTTTTTTTCAACTGACAAAATACTGAATCAAAAAAGAAACTTGCAGCTCGTCTCACTGATTGCAATCAGTGCTGCCGACTGTAACAAGCAGGTCACTTGATAAAAATTACACTTGAATCGTATCTCTTCTCTCTCAGTGCTTCTACGTACCCAAATGTCAGATGGACAGAACAGAGCTTCAGGAGGAAGTCCTGAAAGTGAAGAACAGCTTGGACACTCAGCTGGGGAGCACGTCATCGTGCGTCACTGACCCGCCGAGGCACCCCAGGGACGTCATCCTGAGCAGGAAGTACACCTTTAAGAAAGCCCTGTTTGCGTTGCTGTGGCCCTGTCTGATGCTGGGCGGTGGAGCTCTGCTGGTGGGCCTCGTCAAGCTGACACAGCGCTTGGCCCACCTCTCCTCGGAGACGTGCAGCAATGCCGCGGAGGGCTGGCTGACGTCGAGATGCGCTCGGGGCAAACTGTACGGAATCCTCCGGGTATCCAGCGCGCAGTCTCCGTCATGACACATCCAGTGCTTGTGCTGCAACATGCCGAAACATTTCAATGTGTAACTTGTGTTTAATGTGAAACCGGGGCAAGTAGTATACAGAAATCGGAGTAAGATTTGTGTGTCAAAAGGTCCAAGAAAGAGTAGTCCAAACGGAATGCATGCATGCGACAGTACATACTTTCTAAGGGCAGCTGCAGAACGTACTAAAAGTACAAATAAAAAGTATGCGATTTGGGACGCAGGGCTAGTTAGTACTTGAGACTTTGTTGAATGTACGGTAGAACCAGTAAAGAGTCTTTGTGTCTATTTTTTTTTTCCAAGAAAAATATTTCCTTGTTTTGCACAAATTTAAGGATATTACTGAAGCCTTATCCCACATGAATGTCAATGTTTTCATGAAGCACAACGGTGCAAAAGTGCCTTGTAAATCACATACATACGTTTTGCTTGCTAAAAACAAGCAATGTAATAAAAAAAAAAAAATGCCTGGTCATCTATTTAGATAGGGAGAAATGTTTTTATTCAACAGTACAATAAATGAATGCATACAGTTTTTTTTTGTTTTTTTTGTTTAATCAGACATTGTCATATGAGGATAACTAAAACAAGTATTTGGAGAGTTTTTAATGATATATACTATAGATGGATATATAACTAACATATGGGTTCTGGTTCTTTTTAAAAACATGCAGGGTAGCGTCTTCCTCCTTATTGTGCTTACAGACTTCCACTTAGGGCAAGAGATCTCCACTTGGCGTGAAGATCGTCCGCTGAAAACTGCATCAAGTCCTCGTCCTTCATTCAACAATCCACCTCTGCTTTGTCATTCATATCGTTTCAACAACTAGAAGCTGTCTACTGGGTTTTGTATGAGGATGGTGCACATTATGCATGATTCCTCCTTTTTTTTCTTCTTTTTTTCTTCTTTTTTTTGGTTAGCAGTTACATATACGAGTTTGCTTACATTTAAAAATACAAAAATATATTACCTCTGTAGTAATTCAAGGAAAGCATTTGCACATGTAGTAGCAGTTATCAGTATCTGTTACCTTCATTGTGACTTTGTTGTACCTCACACAAGTAACAAGGTCATTTCTGTACATGAAATTCAAGTAAACAACATCAGGTCAAACAAAAACAAAACAGAACAAAAAAAAAAAGTCAATATTCGAGGACCTCATGCATAATGCAGTGTGAGAAGAAGAAACAACAATTACAAAGGGAAATAGCATCATTTAGAGAGTTCTTCAATAAAGTTCATGGGGGTCTAGTTTTCTCCGTTTTGGGTCCGGCCCACTGCTCTGTCGCCTGTACAGAAGCACATGCATCTCACTCGGATCGGTTTCCCGGGGCGTTTTTTTTTTTTTTTTTTTTTTAAAGTCCGTAAGCCATGTACAGAAAACAAAACAAAAAGTGGACTTTCAGACAGACTTTGAGTGTCCAGGAAAACCGTCCCTGTTGCGTATCATTTGGTAAAGCTGGAACATTTACTGACCTCTTACGTATGTGTGTCTGTGTGCAGCGAGCGAAACCTGCCAGGACTGTTCTTACCACACATAAGGGCGACAATCATCGGAAAGAGGAGGGAAGAAGACACTTGGAAGGTTGACAAACAAAAAAAAAAAAGAAAATTCACTTCGGTTATTTTTCTCTACCTGGACGTAAAGATCTGGGACCATATGGCAAATGTGAGGAGAGCGAGTCTGTCTTCAACGACCCGTCAAATGACTGAGAACAAGAAGACGGGAGCAAAAGTGGACCGATCAAACATCATACGGGATGGCTTAGATTGAAGCTCCAGATAGAAACCTGGTCAGGAGAAGCGAAAAGGCAGGGTCCAAAAAGGCGTTTCTCACAGTTCTTTTTGTTGGGAAGAAGTAGAGGATTCTGTTACAGTGCAGCAGTTTACTTTTTTTTTTTGTCCCCTTCCATGTACTGTCTCTACAAAGTTCACTGGTCTGTGTGAGCATGGGGGGGTGGGGGGGTGAACGTCTCTCTCTTGTCCTATTCTGACATCAACTTTTTCCTTTTCTTTTTTTTTTTCTGCAGTATACAGTACATATTAGGAATCACAACTTGCATAGTGTAACAGCACAGCACACAAAAGGAACCCTGCACATCCTCCCCCCTCCCCTCCCACCCCCTCTCTCCCTTGCCTTTCATCAGCCGAATGACCGATCCAGAACATCTTTAACAGGTTCGACCATCAGAAAGGTTTTCTCCGGATCGTCTGCGAGGGGCGGACGTCAGACACAAAATAATACTGATAGACGAAACGAAAAACAAATACTGCAGAGATCAGTGCTAGGAGTACAGACAAGAGACTTGGAATAGCCGTGACTAATTTCTTCTTCTTTTTTTTTTTTTTTCTTCTTTCTTTTTTGAACAATAAGACTGCTAAATAATGGGGTTACACATCTAGTACTTTGGCTCAGTAGAAAATAGACTCAAAAAGGAATATGTGCACCGAATGCATACAAGTCTATGGATGTACCGCTCTACAAAAGTCAGTTATCTGGGGTTATTTCTAAAAACCGAGGACACGTCATCCGTAGGCTACAAATAAGTTGCTATTTCAGTTAGCGTTAAGCGTTAAATGCTAAGTGTTTGACAACATGTCCCCCATCAGTTCCCGCAATTGTTTTTTTTCCGTGATTGTAAGAGGCGATGGTGATTTCGTGGTCACCCAGCCAGGCCTCTCATTGTCCCCTCTCCTTCCGTCTCAGCTAGCCCAGGCCGTGCGCTCCGATAGCCAGCCAGCCCCCCCCCCCCCCCCGCCTTCATCAGTTTAAAATAGGTAGTGGAAAAGAAGCAGTGAGTTCACCCTTAGAAAAACAGTCTGTGCTCATGGTACACCACTTCATGATGTCGCCTTCTTAAATGATGATGGTTGTAGATGTACTGAAAAGGAATAACGAACACAAATTAAAAAAAAAAAAAAAAAAAAAAAAAAAAAAAAATCTAGTAGTATAGTAGATAGTTTGTTCACACAAAAGAAGGCAAAACGTTGTCGAGGTCCATTACAACTTGCTTAGTTCCTATGAAGAAGACGAAGATGAAATATGACGTCATCTGAAGTTCATAGTGCAGGGAGACAGAGAAAAGTCAGAAACCTGTAGAAACAGGAGCATTTAGGCATTATGTCCCTGAAATAGGGCCTTCTAGGCACCCTTACATTGTGGCGCTCTGGCAGGTAATGTTTCAGAGTCACGCGCTGGCAGAAGTATTACCAGGCCTTACTGTGTTTTGGGGGGAAAAATACCTCGCTCGCTTCTCAATATTCTTTTGGTTCTTAGTGTGCTGTTGTTGCCACGGTCTTTTTTTTTTACTCCTCTCACGTATTAGTCATCATTTCAGTTCATGGCATGCTGGCGGATTGTGTGGAAGATCCAGTCCATCTTGGTAGTCCAGCCGCCGTGGTGAGCGTCGTTCATCTGCTTCATGAAGTAGTCCAGGGCCTCCTGCTCCGTCTTGTCCAGGGCCAGGGTCTTTCTGATGTAAGCGATGTCGTCAAAGGACTGCAGCTCGGGCATCCCTGAGCCCAGCATCATGGAGAAGAGGTTGATGAAGAGGTTGGCGTGCTGCCGGATTGCCAGGTACGCCTTGTAACACATCTCCTGGAACCTGAGGGAGGAGAGAGAAAAAAGGAAAAATACAAAAAAAAAAGGGATACAAGCATGGAAGAAAAGACAAGTGAGTGATATTCTAAAAAAAAAAAAAAAGCCTGAGAAAACAAGCTATTGCTTCCGGTACCTTTCAAACTCCCTCGTTTTGGTGCACTCTTGAGTTCCTTTGCTGATAACGATCAAGAAGTCCTGTGTGAGCACAAAGGGGACGCGTTCTCTCTTGTACCCGAACTTCTTCTTTTTGTGGTCGAGGAAATGGCCAAAGTCTATGTGGAACAGCTGTGAAAAGCAAATATGAATCAGTTCTTTTTTTTTTTTTTTTTTTTTTTTAATAAGACAGAAACGAAAAAGTATGCATGTATCCACACAGAAAAGGAATCATAATGCAATCCTGACCTGTCCATCGTCTTTGACCATGATGTTGCTGTTGTGTCTGTCCCCAATGCCCAGGATAAAGGTGGCTACACAGTAGCCTGCACACGACCGCGTGAACAGATCTATGGCCTGGTCATACCTAAGAAATCAAACAAATGGAAAATACTTCAGTCTCAGAGACAATTTAGTGGCTGTATGCATTTTTTTTTTAACGTGTTTTTAGACAGCAAGTCTTCACATTAGTCTTCATATTATCACTAATGCGCCGCCGACGCCCTCTCCACGATAAGGAACAGCTGTATAAATCACTGGCTTTGCCACTCACATCTCTCCCTTGTTCTTATCCTTGAGCCACTGATGCAGTGTGTGGCTGTTGAACTGCAGTGCCCCCTTCAGGCCTCCTTTACACTGGATCTGCATGATGGTGTGAGAGTTCCTCACCACCTCAATCAAACCCACACAGTCGCCGATTGACAGACAACCGTACGGCAGCATCCTGGGGGAGGAAGGACAAGAAACATAAAAGGGAGGCAGAAATAATTAGGGCAGCAGTGACGGACTTCATATTCAATGACTTGTGGTGGCTTGCGGGGGTTGCCGCTAATCTGCATTCAGGTACGAGCGCAGAACATGAAAGCGCCCAGCGCCTGTTAATATGCACCTGCATCCTTGCTGTCATGGTGAAGTGAGGAGCCTACCTGAGATCAAGGCCTTGGTTCTGCCAGATGTTCTCCATTATCCTAATGATCTGCAGCGTCAGCATGTCCTGCCTCAGATCTGCGGAGGCAGAGAGACACGAGGAGGTGGGTGACAGTAAGGTGAATATTAGCTCCCTTTGGCGCTCTTTGATCAACTCCACGACGCATTATGGAGCAGAGCTGTCGAAGTCGATTTCGCCGCAGACGGTGCAGCAAAATGCTCGAGCCGCTGCGCTTAAGTGTGATTCCAATAACGTGGCTTGTTCCTTCAGAATTCGATGTAAAGAACAGGGATGGGGTTGTGTGCCATGATATGCCCGACAGGCTCAGACTGAATTATGCTGCATGCTCAGCAAGAGCTTTTTCAAGTCTCTGTGTGTGTGTGTGTGTGTGTGTGTGTGTGTGTGTGTGTGTGTGTGTGTGCGCTGATACTCAGCACGGGTGGGCAAATAGAGACACAAGGGAAAAACACAGAGACAACACTCACCATCTCCATTTTTGAAGATGATCTCGTTGTTCTGAAAGAGCAGCTCTGACATCATATCTGGGTTTTCCCAGTTAAGCCACAGCGGTCGCTTGGCTGATGACATCATCCTGCATTCCTCCAGGCTGAAACAGAGACAGGGATACCTTTTGAGCTCCCGAGTCCTGACTCAAAACACAATATATACATTATTTCATCCCAAGCGAGTCGTGCGGACCGGGTTTTGCTGTAAAACGAGGCGACGCTCCAAGGGCGGAGAGTCCGTAATGTCCCTAAATATACTCTATATACACACACAAAACACTGGCAATGTATTACATCATAACATTTTAAGCCTTCCAGGGGAAAAGGCAAAAGCAAACACCCGCAATAGAAAGTAACATTCAAAGCCATTTTTTCAGAGGAGGGAGTCAGACGAGGCAGCGCTGACGTACCGGATGTTTCCCAGCTGGTGTGCCGGATTCAGTGGCGAGGTGAAGTTCTGCAGGGCGTCCATGTAATCAGGCCTTCTCATCTGCTCCACCAGAAACTTCATTTGAACCTTAAAAAAGTTAATCAAACGGTAGTTTTAGACAGCTGGCGAGTCCCTCAGCCTGGTAGATGTTCGGCGAGTGCAGTCTGCTTGCTGCTGATTTTCAACAGCGAAATGATGAACCTTCACAATGAGAGCCGAGTGCAGCTCAATTTGCTAGTTAGCTAGTTAACCAATCCATTTGCTTCGAAACCATCAGCGGCATGATTGACACTTCATTTAGTGGCCACAACCTCCTTCTTGTAGCCAGCACTTATAATATAAAAATATTAAATAAATATTTAATAATAAATATTAAACTGAGCATTATTTGTGAGCGAGCGAACACAGTTTTTTAAACTAGTACAAATCAGACGGTTTACTGTGTCATGTGTCTACAAATATTTGAATAATGTTCATTTTTTAAATAGTGGCCTATTCAAAATAAGTGCCTATATTTATTTATTTTTAAAGTGAAGGCCTTTATTTGAGTGCAATTACAGGAGATGGACATTTTTGCCTGATGTACTGGTTTAAAAGTCATTCCATCGTATTATAATAAGGCACTTTTCACTTCCTTAAAAAGGCTTTTTCTGTGAAACATCCAGATTTGACCTTCAATAACAGCTGCTGAACGTCAATTCATGCCCGTTTGTATTTAGGAATATTCTGTATTAATATATGGCTATCATAGCGGCGAGCAACTGAAAAGGCAAATGTCCAAGCTATCATTCTACTGTATTGCACTGTGGCCTGATTGGTCCAGATGTTGGTAAGATTAAACTCAATGATTCAGTGAATCACAATTAACAGGCGCCGGCTGTCAGATTACCTTCTGTGCCTCGTCTTTTTTCTCCTGTTTGAGGAGGTCAGTGAGATTGATGAGTTTCTCCATGGCCTCCACCTGTCTGCTCAGGTGCTTCAGATACATGCCGCAAGCCCGGCAGTACGACTCCAGCAGCAGCCCGAACCGCTGGCTCACTGTCTTGTTGTGCATCTCTGACCTACACACACACACACACATGTAGGCGAGAGAGAGAGAGAGAGAGAGAGAGAGAGAGAGAGAGAGAGAGAGAGAGAGAGAGAGAGAGAGAGAGAGAGAGAGAAATGAAGAGGCAGCCTGCGTGCTGATCAAGACAACCGAAAGGGAAACGTCGCCGATTTTCAACCCGGCTTTGTATCGTTGCAATGTGGGCGTGGCGTGTTCAAATGTTCGGCTTTCCTTCGAAGCTGCTTTGAAAATTGGCAACGTTTCCCCCCGTAAGCGGCATTCAAACACCAGTTCAACCTTTCGAGTCACGTACAAACGACTCCACGAATTCTTGAAAGAAGACCTTTTTTTTTTTTTTTTTTATAAATTAACTCACTTCAAATGCCAGAAGAAAAAGTGTCCTATCCTCTGATTGGTTAATGCCCTTTTCAGCAGGAAGCGTGCCAGTGGGTTATCAAGGTACTGCTCATACTTTAGAACCTAGAAAATAGAAAATACCATAAAAAAAACCAACATATTATTTACCTAAAAAACACTACTACAGTATATGGAAGTGAAGCATCAACTGAGCCACACACCTGAACCAGCTGAATAAGGTACTGTGAGAGTTTGTCATCAGTTAAGTATTTCTCAAGGCACTTTACGGCAAACTCTCTGATCATGGGATCAGGGAAGTTGCAATCCAGCAACTCCATGGCTTGCTCTGGCTTGATAGCAGGCCAGTCCTTCAGGAGGCAATACATCTGAAATTTAAAAAAAACAAAACAAAACATCACTGACTTTAGATATAAATGTTTTTAGCATTCTTGCACTTTTAAAACAACCCTCACAATACACGAGACAGTGTGTTCTATCTGTGTAAATATCAGCTGAGGTGCATTAGTATAACTAAGTCAGGCACACACCCATTCTCCAGAGTAATGTCCTTCAAAATAAAGGCGTGTCAGCAGTGGAAACCTGAACTTACCTGAGCGATCTCGTCTCTTGAGTTCCATTTCACAGCCAGGAGGATCTTGGGAAGGATCTCTGGCATGTTGACGCAGTCTTGCCTGAAATAAGTTTGGGGGGGGGGGGGGGGGGGGGAGAGAACAAATTAGTACGATGACTTTCACGTCCCCATATAAAATCGGCATACAAGTGCACACCCATTACCTGTGTCTCCATAGAAAGTCTTTTTCCTGCTCAGTGATTTCAGACAGCGGATCTCTGTTACACACCTGCCGTAGCTGCTCATTGTCAGTGTCGGTCAGCGGGTTGTCGCGCGCCAGTCTGTTGCTCTAAGACACCGTATAAACACACGTAAATGAAAAGTGAACAATGCCGGTGTCGCATCGTGTCACATAGAAGCTGAGTTAAAAGGAAGTTGCCGTCTGTGGTGTGCGAGTGAACAACAATGCGGCGGCTGCTCAGAATGATGATCGGATCTCAGTTGAACAAAACACATAGAAAATGAATTCTCGTTATCTTACCAAACCGGTGTGGCAGTAATTAAAGCCAAGCTCTCTGGATATATTCCAGTTCGCGTGGTCCTCGATGATGGTCATTTCAGGGTACTTGACGGGGCAACTGAAATAGTCAAACTCCAGCTCCAGGCAAGGGGTTTCCTGCAGGTTTAGAAAGTGGTTGGGAAAAAAAGGGAAAGGTGTTTACTGCAATCAAAGAAAGGTGTTTCGTGTCAATGAGTATTTAATTAGGTGGGATGAGAGGCTTGGTCCATTCAAACGAAGCGGCTTAAATCCGGCTCTGAAAATCTACAGGTCGTCACCGGCTCCATTCAAACTGGGTCACGAGGCTTAGGGGTCAGCAGCAGACATGAGTATAATGCATAGTTTTAAAAGCTTTGAAAAGATTACGGTTTTATTACGCCATGTTATTCTAGCGTCTTTAGAGTTTCAATACGCTGGTCCGCGTAACTGAAAGTAATCTTCTTTGACAACCTGTGTACCTTAAATGACATTATAAATTCTAATATTTTGGGCACATACAGTTTTGCATGTTTTTTTTTTTTTGTTTTTGCATAGTTAACTGACACAAACGGTGTCAGTTAACAATGTGCGTTTAGGTTTGAGATCCGTCCATCGAAGCGCCCCTGTAAAGAAAGGACGAGACGCTCACCTTGTTGGGGTTGGAGCCCGTGACGCCGATGGGGTTGAGCAGGTCTTCCAGGCCGTGCGGCACGGGCCATAGGTTGAGCGCCATCTTCGCCGCTACTAGCGTGTGGGTGTAGTCAAACAGGTTAATGTTGCCCCAGGCGAGAGGACAGTGCTCCTGCAGGAAAATACCAGAAAGATGATGCATATGAAAATGATTAGCGAGGCGACCGCTCGAGGCTATGGAACGGACTTGAGCTTGTTTATTTCCCATGCGTACGTTAGCCGACTGTGATGACTGCTTTAATTTGAATAAGAATCAAACAGGAATAGATGTGAAAATGTACTAAGCTCTGAGGTTTTCGTGATCTTATTTGGTTGGCAATTTATTTTTTATTTTTTTTTAAATAGCCATTCAATTCATTAACGTGCCGTTACGACCTTTCTATAAAGTCGTTTTCATAGTTAGAGGCAGAGACAACCATTACAGCGCTGACCTCAAATGACCTAACGCTGCATGAGGGGAGGTTCACAGGGAAACAATGCATGCATGTAATCCAGAGTTATTGTTCAGCCTCACTGTTTACTGTTAACTCTCCCGCTGCCGTGTTAAAGCTGTATTAAGTTACTGCTCCTACAAGCCAAACAGGTCCTACTCCCGCTGCTTCACATGAAAAGTGTTCAACCGGTGAAACTCACTGCAGTGAGCTTTTATTGTGAAGCGCTCGGATACAGGAAACGCAACGCATTTGCCCCTAAGGTTATCGTTCTTGAAAACTGCGTCTACGGAACACGCTAGTTTTTTTTTTGCACTTTTTTTTTTTTTTTTGGACATATTTCTTGCGAAGTAGCCGCTCGAGTAGTGTTTCAGTTTAACAGTAGCTAACCTCTTTAGCTCCCTTCCTTCCTTTCACAGAGCAGATGGAGAGGCAGAGTCGGGCAGCGCGGGGGATGTCTGGAATGTACATGTCGTAGTTCAGCCACTCGTTCCACCTGGAATAAACGGGGGACGCTACCGTTAACATAATCATTCTCACTACGGTCACGCAGCTCGGTGATGATCTCAGGGAGAACGCCGGCGTTCCCTGCGTACTACCTGGGGTTTGAGCAGGGCACGCGCTGGGTGTTGACGTTGTCACACAGCTGCTCTCCACCGTGGTATATCCCCGTCCTGACGTAGATCTAGAGCAGCCACAACAACAACAACAACAACAACTGGTAAAGATATCGTTCGCCGCATGAAGCGAGGAACACAGCGCTCCATCTTCTGAGAACCTCCGAAGGTTAGCGGAGACGTGAGATTACAGTCAGAACGTATTCGTGTCAAACCAGAACAAAAGCGGAGAAGCTATAAAAAAAACAACAACAAGGTGAAGCAGTCGCAGCGCCACACCGGTGTACCTTGTCGATGTCCCGGATGTTGACGTTGACGTAAGTGGCGCACAGTATCCTGATCCTCAGCGTCCCGTTGATCGCCCACAGAGACTTGGTGGCCGTTTCCCCGTTCATGTAGGGCGTCGCTGTGGATATTCGCCTCGCATACGACGGCATAGTGAAGTTGTCGATGGGCAGCTGGGAATACAGGCTGTCTTTTGCCATTAGCATCAAGTTGGGCATCCGTCCCAACATGATACAGCTGCGCACATACTGTCAAGGACACAGAGAGTGACATTTTGAAGCAGCCATGATTGTGACATTTTGAAGCGATTCATGCCGTTTGACATTTTGAAGCCCTTTCATACAATTTCGAGATTCATCAACATGTAAATTATTGGATGTTACAAGTACAACTCAGCAGCAACGGAGACATTAAGTACTTATTACTTATTACTTATATATATATATATATATATATATATATATATATATATATCAAGATACAGTCTCTATTCTTGAATCAGCACATTTTACAGGCATCACATTTTCTCATAAATTTATATAAATGTCATAAATGTCAAGAACATTTGTGTTGGATGATAATTTGATGTGAAATGGATCTCTCTCTCTCTCTCTCTCTCTCTCTCTCTCTTTCTCTCTCTTTCTCCCCCCCCCCTAAGTACAATAGCATCAGACGCAGCACATGCGAGATTAAATTAGATTACCTTGTACTGACTCAGAGGATATTTCTCCAGTAAGTACTCGTCACAGCCACAGACTTTGAGGATGTACTTTCCCTGATACTCCTGCACACACATCTTTAGCTGCTCCTGGGAGAGCAGCATGCTACGCGTCTTCTTACGGATGGCTTCGGCAATCACCTGCTCCGGCACATAGTCGTGGTTGATCTTAAGGGTGTACTTCTGTTTGTCGTTGCTGGGTGACACAATAACCCATATGACCACAATGATTTGACCTGAGGAAAAGAGCACAGAAGTTTAATTGATATCATTGTTTTTATATATATGCAGAGAAGGAGCAAACAACACAACTGTAAAAATGTTTTGCACAATACATTTTGAGCCCAAAAGAAAAATGTCCCACCTTTATCTAGCTTGTTATAGATGTGTCTGGGAAGTTCTGCAGAAGATTCTACATTGGGAGGGTAGACGTACAACGCTCTGCTGTGGGGTCCGTTACTGTCTCTGAGGTCCACGGCCTCTTTGCAAACGTTTAAAATGTTCCTTCTGAAGTCCTGCACTTCCGAGTCTTTCACCAAATCAAACTCACATATAGGCATTCCAATGGCGAAACCTGAAAGGAAGAACAAGCGCTCGATAAACACTCGACTTTTTTTTCCATGACAGTACAACAGTATTATGTTAATTCCCCTTCAGCCAACGCCATTAATGTACGGTACAGTGTTATTTAACTGCACAATAATTCATGAACCGTACCGATCTCTCTGTTGAGGATTTTCTCTTCTCTGTTGCCCACTGGCTCGATGACTTTGAGGAAGGCCTGGAAGAGCCGAAGATCACACAACCTCCTGGTCTCGTCGTAAAACTCCTCCCGCTCGGCCTCCTGGGTGACACTGACAAAGATGTAGGAGCTCTCCTCCTGCAGCAGATGGTAAAGAGGGTACTTCCTGGCCTCTTTGAAAAGCTCATGCTTGACCGTAATCAGCGTGGCCTCCCGGAGGCACTCCAACGTGAGAATCATGCCATTTGGCAGAAGGCAGTCCACTAGGATGCTGGGGGGCATCAAGTGCATCCCCCATAGTTCTCCCGAGGAAGGCCTTGGAGGCATGGTGGTGCCAACAAATCTGCTATTTTCAGAGTCCACTAATTATCACATGTGCAATGTCAACCAACTGTGAGAAAGAAGGAAACGGAAATTATAATAAGAATCACTGACCTGTGCACAGTAATGCAGAGCGCTTGTGGTAAACATTTGACTTAAGCAATGCTACAGCTGCATAGTGACAGCATATAAATATGCTAAATATACACTCGTGGGGGGGGGGTACCCCAATTTATCATGGGTTGCCAAAAAAAAAATATATATATATATATAAAATGCAGTAACAGCATAACAGTGAATGCCTGTAGCACCACCGTGTAGTTCTTCGTTGAGTGTTTTTGAGCCGACTGTATTGCACAGAGCCGTTAACTTTCCTTCATGTTTGACAGCGGACTGGTAGCAACACATTTATAGCCACTTAGCTTCACTAACTGTAACGATGTCACTAGCTGTAATTTAAGATGTCACTGCACACTTTCGTATATCATTACTGCGTTAGCAAGTAACGTTAGCTTAACCCAAACGACAGCATAACTTGTCATCACATCAAACGGAAAAAAACAAATCTATGAAAATAACTTTCGCTTAAGTGAGCGGGGTGTTAAAATAAACTCGTGCTAACTGATACAATGTCCAGTGATGTCGAATGGAAGCACTTTAAAAAAAACAAAAAAAACATGTAAACAAAACATGTTTGCTAACAAGCATTAGCATTACACACACATTAGTTAGTTATAGCTTGTAGCCGGGGCTTGACAGTCGCCTCGACTAGTTCGTGTTGTGCTGCTCTGTGGCTGAACATTAGATGTTGTTTCTTAGCTCGCTAGGAAACCATGCTAGCCAAGTTCTCCAAGCAGATCAATGTCATCTAACGCTACAATATGAACACCTCGACTGATACATAAGCTAATGTTAAGTCAGGCGTACAAGTTTGTCGCGTGGGTAACTGGGTAACGTTAGCTGCTTTTGGAGAACAGTAAAAGCGAACACACAACAAAACACGTCAGAAACAAAACACAAAGCTAACTACCTGTGTCAGATAGGCTAACGCCAACCGGTTAGCTCGCGAAGCTAGTCTGCCAGTACACCCATTAGCAGCTGCTAGCTGAGTAAATCCCATCCGTGCCCGCTCGGGAAGTCTCAAGCAGCGGTGCTAGCTCTAACGTTAGTCCATCCAAACAATGACACTGAGGGGTCGGGACAGACCCGGTGTAAGTGGAGAAAAGACGCCCCTAGCTCCCACTGATCGTGTCAATATGCTGTAGTGGAATAAGTCTATAATGCTTCATGGTGTTCTTCATCGTGCGGTCCCGAAGATAAACTGAACAGTTTGGTAGCACTCGAGCTCCACATAGCTAACGATAGCCTGTTCGAAGGCTGCTAGCAGGCTCATCATCACGGACCGCTCCTCCCACACAGAGTGAGTGAGCTGCTGGAGAAAGCGGTTTGTCATGAGAGGAGACTGGCAGCGGAGAGACCGCTTGTTCACTGTTTACCTCGAATAGGACATGAAATGCCTCTTGAGAAATGCAACTAAATAGTACATGAAAAAAGTTTGTTGCCAGTGACAGTCACGTGCTGAGCCGAAAACAATGCTGTCAGAACCAGCGTGTGTGTGTGTGTGTAGGGAGCCCCCCCCCCCCAAAAAAAAGGTCGGATGAGGAAAAGTATCACTGGTAGTTGTATGATTCATACATTTTATTGCATACTTTGTTTTATTGCTTAATTAAACGTAGGACATGATGTCTTCTCTGCTTGTTTGTTGAGTTCAGTTGGTCGTTAGAAGCATAATAAACATAATGGCCATCGATCTGAACTTGGATTATTTTCACATCCATGCTTTTCCAAACAGTCATATATTTTACGATAGGGATATTCTCCAAAAAATCATGGCATCCACCATCCAATCAGCAGCAGGCCCTAAGTGTGTTTCGATGGAGATAAAAACCTTTTGGAACCTTTTTCTATCTTCAAAACAAGCAAACTGATGTAAGAAGATGGTGCAGCCTTGGCAGAAATATGTGTTCTCTGTCTGGTTTCTAGTGCAAACACATCCTGGGGAGATGATCTTTTATTCCTGCTGTAGGGCCACAGTGTGTGACCACGCTGCTTCTATTATTTTATTGTTTTGCTGTTTATTTATGAGATAACCTGTAGGTGGATGCAGTCGTTGTTGTGTTGAAGAGTGAACTGGAATCTGAGATCAGAATTTCTATTTTTTGGTAAACTTAGGCAAGTTTTCATTGTGTAATAATGTCTCAATCACTGTGTGTTTATGTGTTTAGTGTTGTATGGTGAGCTAAATACCCAGAACAGTTTTTAAAAAGTCATGGCAGACAAAAAAAAAAAAAATCATGTCAGGTTATGAACACCTTGTGTTCATTAATGAGACATTTCATAATGAGAGACCAAAACATATAATTTGGTTGCTGAGATAACAAATAAGAACGTATTATTGTCCTGCGATCGCATGCGATCATCAAAATATAGAAACGTTGTTCCTCAACATGAACAATGCATCCAGAAAACATTTTAGACAGACTGCAGTGTTTTCTCCTGTCAATTAAAGTACAGGTTGGTATTGTCACCATGCAAGCACATGCTCATAATATACCATGTTTGAGATTCAAAATGTAACAAACTCTTGTAAACATGTACCCATAAAACATGTTACAATACTTTAACATCACGCGTATCCAGTCATAGTTTTCCCTGTATAACAGCCAGATACATGTTGAAACACTTTCCCCCTTGGAACATTCAGTTCACTTTCACAAACAGTCACATCCTCGATCTGGAGAGAGAGAGTCAGCCGTTCCTGATGTCTCCGTCAAAGAGGAAATGTTGTTTGGTAGAAATTCCATGTCATACAGCATGTCCATCACCAAACCAGCATGAGAGCTTCGACTGCCGCTGTCACGTATTTCACCTCTTGATCTTCCCGATCTCTTCGCACAGTCTGGAGAGGTACTGCGTGAGCTTCACCATCACGATAATGAGGGCCCCTCCTGTGAGCATGCAGGAGGGCCAGAGCAGCGAGTGGAAGACGACGCCGTGGTCGTACAGCCTCGTCAGGAGGACGGCCTCCTGCTGCTCACCGGGGTCGTAGTAACAGGGCACCTGCTGGTTCACCTTCAGACGCTCGGAGATGTTCACGATCATGGCGTGCATGGCCGCGCTGTCCTTCTGGCACCTGGGCACGTAGACGCACTGCAAGGACAGGATTGTCATAGGTTTTGTTTTTTGGGGGATGGCTGCTGACGCTTCTTGTAATTCACAACATTGAATGCATCGCCCTTCATGTATCATCTTTCAGCTTGACCAGGAGAAATCCTGTCGACTAACATGTTTCTGAACCGGCAGCAGAGTAAGTCTACGATCAGGTCTGACAGCCGCTTTCAACATAAAGGAAAAAACGGTAATTTTTCGGTATTTTCCCTTCTGGCGCTGTACTCACTTCAGAGCTGGTGTCCTGGGTCTCCTCGTTGTGAGATAGACGGCTGACACGGCCCGTGTTGTTGACGCTCACGTAGACCTGCAGACAGGGGTATCTGGAGACTCTCCAGCAGTCTGACCCACAGTTGTAGGAACAGTTCATGTCTGCTGTGACCGTGGAGTTGAGTACAACACACACCCCCTCCTCTGTCCACACGCTGTGTTGACATTTAAATGAAGATCCAATTTAATGCAAAGAAAAAAAGAAGCAGAAAACATTTCGGGGATCTGATGGTATGAAATCGGCTTGAGGTATAATTTGTTCCTGAAAATCGAGTATTCATTTTTGCAATTTTCAGGTTGAGAGAGCACTGAAAGCAGTTTGTCAACAAGCACATCTGATGAATTAAACATGTTTCCACCCGAAATATCGGTTAACTCCTTTTATAGGGGGTAAACAATATTATTCAAAACACCAGGCCTGTACCTGTCTGCATAGGAGCGTAATATCGTGATGCCCAGGACAAAGTACATCATGACTGAAGAGAGGATCATCCCGAGGCCCAGGAACATGGCGCGATCTTCACCCGGCTTTAGAGCCGTCACTGTCTTCTTCTTGTCCAACAAATCTACGTTACGAAATTTCTGATAGATTGACCTAACGATGAGGGAAATGAGAAGACCTTATTTTTGAGCTACAATACAAATATTGCAAAGAGTGTCTCCCCGTGGCCACGAATGCACCTCTTTTTCTCCTTTGCAATTTAAGTCAGTTCTGAAGCCTGAATTGGTGTGAACCTGTTACCTCCTTTCATTTCCTCCGCCTGCTCCTGCTGTATTTTTGGCCCCCGCCACGAAAAACATCTTTCCCGACGATCCACGTCCTCCTTTGCTCGCCGAGGTGGAACGGAAGGATTGCTGAAATGACCTGTGAGTTGCAGACAGTTTTGTTGCCATGTTTTAAACCTTCACCACCAGGATCATCAACACAACAGAAATCTCAAGTCTCCGGTTACAAAGCAAATACGCCAGACGACAAAATCGTACCGTACCTTTGGTGCATTGTTGCTGTCAAACTCGCTTCTTTTTTTTTTTTTTTAAATATGTCCAGTTTTGTACAAAAGGCACTATGAAGCATATGCTTCTCCTGATAGCCCTGCAGAGAGCAGTTTCTGCTTATCTGAGTATTATGGGGACAGGAAGCACCTCTGATATAATGGTCTCCACCAGGTAAACATCTCATTTTGAACACAAAAGAAACGCTACAAAAGGGTAAACAAGATGACAGATAGCCACAGATGAAAGGTGTTAATGCTGATGAGGCGCTCATGAAAAACCTACCCTGAACACTTCTGCTGTCAACACAAAGTCATTGGATCCTCTCTTGGCACAACAACAACACCTCTTTGCTCTCTGCCGTTTGCAGGAAATACAGAATTCAGTGTTTCACATGCAGCTTTGGACACATAAGTAGCATTAGTCTTGAGTCAGATGCAAATGAATGGGCAAGCGAGACATTATACGTTATTTTGTTGTGGGGCGGCAAATTGTTAGCGGGAAGGAACGGGTCGATGCAAACCCACTCTTGAGAATTCCAGGCATTTGCTCAAAAACACAATTCGGGACAAATGTATTTACCTGGCAATGCTATTAGTTATATATAGTCATTTGCTCATGTATTAAAAGTGTGCTTTTTGGTATTAGAAATACCAAAAAACAAGCAGGAATCAACAATGAAATTGTATTGTTTATTGACTCCCCTTCAGATGCAGCATAATCAACACAGAAGGGATCAGATTTGATCATGTTGGACATTCTGGAGCCACCATCCAGTCCTCTAACATGTGAGTACAATAAGCAGGTTTTTTTTTTTTTTTTTTTCATTTTGTGGGAGATAACAACCTTGTCAGAGTTTAAGCAGCAGAATAGTTAGAAAACAATCCGACAAATTCCTCTTAGATGAGTAATTTCCTCATTGTATTACATTTCCAGCTGCTTCGGGGAGAGAGACAACCCCAGTGTGACAAAGGGAATCTGAAGGAAACCACAAACGTTCCTAGAAACATTTCACATGATTTTGCATGCATACCCCCGCAACAAGGGGAGGTCACGCCGAACATGAGTTTTACGGTCTGTCTTACGACTTTTCAGTGTTTCTCCCCTCAGTAGAAGCACGCCGACCGTTGCCACTCGAGCGCCTCAAGTTCCACACATATCTGTATTGGTTACAGCGAAACATGGACACACACACACACACACACACACACACACACACACACACACTTTGGGATAGATCGCCTCACTCCGTGTTTTTTTTTTAAAGCAGTGGATTTGTAGCTGTGTCAGCAGGCCTTACAGTGGAACGAACAGTGTCCTCACTGATATATGGGACAGGTAGGTTCATGACTTAGAGGCTGACCTTGCAGGGCCTTCCCAGTCAGATTGAAATGAGGGGAAAAAATATTAAAAACTTCTTACTTTCTGCAGTTTTGTCATTCAATCATTTTTTTTTTTTCAGTCACTTAGAAATACTTCACGTTTTTGAGACCCCTGGAAATCTGAAATCATTGAAGTGAAATGGCTAAAACTTTAAATAATATCGGTGTCAGAAGTGGTTCTAAATGATAGCCACCAACTTGAAGAAGAATATTCTTTTGTATGCATTTGCATTCTTCTTCTTAAAAATCATGGCTTATTTAAAAAGCTACTGAGTCTGCAGTGTCACCACATGAAGCACTGGAGGGAGACACTCTTTTGTGTCCGAGGAAATGCACTAGTGTGAAACTGCTTACCCCAGCAGGAACTTATTGTTCACATTTTCCTATTATCAGTTTAATGAACTACATATCCTGAGCCAGAGGCAGATGGGATCAGTCAACCCCACTGTATAATCTTTATGGGTGTGTCCTTGGTTCGTGTTTCTTTTCCGGCGGCCTCTCTCCCATGTTGGGAGAGAGGAACGTGACCGAACGAGCGACGAACCAAAATGGCACGCGGTAGACCGCATAACAACGGAGCAGGTGTTATCTTATAGACGGATGGATCGCTGAATGGGTCAGAGGGCCCTTCGTCTACAGAGGGCCTCCGGGATCTCCAGCGTAAACCAACTACTGAAGTTCAGCTGTGGCTTTTCAACCAACAGCAGCGCCTGAGAATTCTGCTTCACCCGCAGAAAGTCACTAAAAGAGACACAAAATAACGACAAAGAGACATAAAACAACAATAAATACATAAACCAACAAATTACATTTTGTGTCTCTTTCAGTCAGGGTGTCTTGCCTGTATGTAGGACGGGTGAGGGGGGCTTTAACATGTCTCCACCCAGGGGCCCATTGTCTCATAATCTTTCAATTTAATTGAGCTCATATTGCATGTAGATTATAAATGTGAAATGAAGGTGTGTTCATCATATAGAGACTAAACCTGCGCGATGAAGTCTGCTAACCCTGCACGTTTCCCTTCAGTGCAGAAGGCGTTTACTTTCACTGTGCGTGCTTCACGGCGTTTGTGGAATTCAGGGCCTGACCTGCTATAAACGCGCTCTTTGACGAAGAATGTCTCAAGATGTATTTTTTGCCTCGTCCTTCCAGTGATTATTGCTTTCATGTCAGGTGTCCCCGTGTGGTGCCTTTTAAAAAGTCACACGCAAAGCGGAGCAATAAACACTGAGGTTTCAAAACAGCGGGAACAGCGCAACGCATTATAAATTGCACGTCTCAAGCATATTGTACATGCAGTTCATATCACTGTATACAACGTCAATACCCAGTCATCAATTCATAATTGAATTGTGAGTATTTTGCAGTTGTTTACTGTCTTGTTGTTCCACAAACAAAAGTGGAAAAAACAGCATTCTCCTCTCATTATTATCCAGGTGAGATTCATCGAGGAACTTGGTAAAAAAAAAAGAGAGGCTGTATGCAGTGAAATCTTTTCACCGCAGCTCAATCTGAGCCCTCGTGAATCCATTTCATATGCATGAGACTTAAACCCATTTGCATTCCCTGCTGCAGGTTAACCTCTGTTGTGAGCTGGATCCATTTTCAGCACACGGTCTCAATTGGTATTTGCGGCGCCTGTCGTTATCTCTTGTCTTTGCACATTCACAAGTACAGTGAGTCCCAGCTTTCGAAGTGTGATTTGTGTAAGCTGACATGAAGTAGTGGCGATAATACTCACAATCAGGGAGATCCTACCTCTTGTCTCGGTGTTGTTATGATAATCCAGACTTTGGGCTACAACTGTCAGCGGTGGCTCTCCGGCATGGTCTCTCCCAGGGCAGCTGGCTGCCTCGTATTTAAAGTCTTTGTGAACGGAATGCCTGCCATACCTGTGTTAGTAATACGAGTTCCCTGTACAATGTCGTCATGCTTAAAATGAGTTGGTCCAGCACAATGAACGTCCACCGTACCTCTGAACAACCGGCTCTGATTGGCCGGACTGTGTGCCCGTCGCTATGTTTGTTGCAGGCACTGCTGCACATCCACGGAGGAATTCGGGAGCAGCAATTTCAGACACCTCTGCCTTTCCATATTGCAAATGTAGAGTATGCACAGAGAAACTTGGAGGCCTCAGCCTCGGTCTCTGACAAGGAAACATAGCTGTGTCTTGCCACAAGGGGTCTCTGTAACCTCGGAAACTGGACAAAGATAGGGAGGGGGGGGGGGGGTCCTCTTTGATTCATTACCGGCAACAGATTACATGGAATGCTGGGGACTTTTTTTGGGGAGTGATGCTTTTATTTTGGTAATATGACAAGTGTAAAAGTGTGTAAATATGTTAGTAGGTGTTGAGAAATACCTTGCTAAAGAGCAATTAGGCAGTTTGTTGGTAAATGTATAATTATACCTTTCTTTCTTAGTAGATGTACTGCAAATAACAACTTACATGTATTTTTTTTTCTTCTATAAGATGCATTAAAGATTGAGAACATGATATCCATTTATTTTGCAGATATTGTTGTGGTAAAAGCACCACCATTGTGTTGTGGCTGAAATGAAGAGTTGCAAACCAGTGGGACTGTTTGATGCACACAATGGCAATACACAACAAATCCAACGTATTAGTTCCTGCAGCTCACTCTTATAGTCTAAAGTCAGCCCCTTGTGTCACTTTCCACCAATCAAACAGGTCGATTGAACCACAAACGCAGCACATCTGGTCCCGTCATTATGTCATGCTCTCATGTCCTCGTCTGGGTCAAGATGGCTCTCTGGCAGGACAAAGGATACATGTACGGGAAATGTTTGGAATCAATTGGAATGATATATTTGTCACTTTCTAGGAATGTTCTTACGAAACCAAGGGTACTAAGTTTCAACATAACAAGTTATATGAGGATTTTCTTCAACACTATAAGCTATTGTTTTCTCTCACACCATCATCATTGTTTTTTAATAGTTGCCACAAAAATGCAGTACATTTTTCAGGTGTATTAATCAGACCCATTTCCCTGTGATTTAGTGAAAATGACCAGTGATAGTAGTTTCTAGGCGCCTCATCTATGGACAAAATGTAGAATATAACATGTGGACACCTTTATGTCTTTTAGTTCAGATTTTTCTACATTAGAGATTTTGCTTTGCATGCTAGACCTTTGTGAAATGCATTTATTTTAAAATCACGTAGATGCTATTGTTTTCTAATGAGACGTCTTCTGCAGTGATTTCCAGCTGGAGGATTTTCTCTCTCTTGCAGACCACAGTGGATGAGCCATCTTGGCTGCAGTCTTTACTCACCCCCCCTTTGGAAAGCCTGTCCCACATAGCAGCAGCATCAGATCAGATCCTGCTAGCACTGTGTTTACTGCCTCCGAGCCACATCCAGCCAGCTAGTACAGTACAAAACAATCTCCCTGAAGAACTCCAGGGCTCTTCCCTCCCTCTTTGCTCAGATGCTTTTTCCCTTTAATTATGTCTTAAATTTAACCTTAAAAAAAGAAAATAGCAGTCCTTCATACAGTAAGACAGCCGAACATGTGCACGAATATAGCAGGACGAGAGAGAAGACTGAAGGGCAGATGGAAAGGTATTCATATTTACTTGAGGTTCGGCCTAAACATAGCTACAAAGAGGCGCAGACTGTCTTTGAGTCCCACATTTGGAGGTGAAACAACGCAGTCACAGGGGGGATGAAAGGCGATTCTGCCTCTTTGTTTCTCGGGCTCTAAAAATAGCACTTGCTGAGCAGGCAGTGAAGCTGAGCTGCAGTCCCCTCTCTTGCTCCCATTTCCTCTTTTCCTGTCCGTCACTCTGTGCAATACATCATGTTAATGACGAGGTGGGCTCCGCTATTAGGTCAAGCCGGTCTTGTCCTATATTTAAATTGCTGTTATTTAACATATGACATGTAGCTTGGACCCAAGGCAGTGTTACTAGTATGTTATGGTCTGTCTGTTTGGTGGTGATTGAGCGGAGTGTCACCTGTTCAAAGAAATAACACAGTTTAAGGTTGGTACTCTGGATGCTTTTATTCTAACAAATTCTAAAGATGGGCAAAAAAACGAAAACACAAATCATCAGCTTGTCAGTTTTCCTATTCTGCACATGTTTTACTTGCAACAGGGTATCACACGTAGGTATTACCTGTTTTCTGGAGCTGGTGAAATCCAGTTATTATTCATAGCTTGATATCTTTTTCTTTTCTTCAATAGATACAAATCTAACACTACTTATCCGTATCTTAGACGAAGCCATTAATCTCCTGCTCATTTTCTGTCTTCTTTACACACAAAAAGAAAAAGGCAACCCCGCTGTTGCTAAGGCAGTTGACAAAGCTTGCTGCCACTTTTGTAGCAGTATCCAAGCAATTACACAATGCCAACAGGTCCGGCACATATTTATCAGTGTTGCCGCTGTTCTCGCATCCCTAGCAACCTCATGGTATTGTCCTGCAGATGAGTTCCTCGCCCCCACACAGACACCATACTGCTGTATTCCTTCTAGTCTCACATTTATGGAGGGAAACAGTGCCAATGTGTTTTTTTTTTTTATTGAGCACTAATGTATTATTTCGACCACAACAGAACTTGTGTCAAATCTCAATAATGTATGTTGATGTATATTTGTTTTTTACTGTACATTGATGCACAGTATGTGCATGCACTTTATGTAATAGAAGAGTAGGATGTACAGTCAAAGAGAAGAGGTCAGTCAATTCACAATATTGGCAGTGGAGTGAATCATATGTTGCGTAAAGCTTTGGAGCGAGGAGGAATTTGCTTCACATTTCTTAACTGGCAGCCAAAACACCCTCACACAGTGGGAGTGATGGAGCACATATTTATATTCCTACTAACTTGAGGAGGAAGAAGCAAGAGGCAGAATGTGGGAAATCACCCATACATTAGCTAATAGAGACAAACAGCACAGAAACTGAATCATGCTCATCACTGTGTTTTTTTTCTAGTAGAATCCTATCCTCATAGTTTTGCTCTAGGTAAAGAAAAAAAACCCACACTGCATTGTAACATATACCATCACCCTTTCATATCGGTGAATGTGTTGCACGAGATTTTAGACAGGTAGGTCTCTGGTGGACGGAATTGGAAGGATGTTGACAAAGGGCCAGATGAGCACTGGTACAATGAGGTGGGAGGATGAAACGGCTCAGAGGCTGAGGAAGCAGAGGCAAAAAGTCAGTGGACTGCAGTGGTATAGAGCGTCTGACAAATACTCCATCCCTCAACAACACAGTTAATCAGAAAAGGTAGACTTTTACCATCCGATGGCAATGCAAATACTGTACCTCAGCTATATTTTCAATGTTAACTTGCCTCATGTTATTTTTGAAGTTATGGTTGTTCATTGTTTGTGAGGATGCACAGAATAAGAGGAATAAATACGGGATGTTGTAAGGGTATCTGTGGTCCCAGCAGAGTATTTAACGTTTTTGGTAACAAGAAGAAAAAAAAAAAAAAACACTGCAAAAAAGGATATACTGAATATGCTGCACACTTGCTGCTGTTGTTCGACTACTTTAATGGTCTCCAATTCAACATTTCATGCTATTTCATCATCTCACATAAGAAAAGATTGAGGCAGTGCAGCCACTTAAATGGGGACAGCCACTAATTACATTATCACTAATTGTGATACAAGATAAACATCATTTTGAAGGTCAGCACACACTTTTTACTCATGCAAATCCTTGATATTTCATCAATCTTACACGCTCGGTGCATGAATATTTTCAGGCAATCATCTTCGTTTGGAACATTGGAGCTATTTATATGGTTATGGGTTATGTACACAGCAAAAAAAACAAAACAAAAAAACAGTGTAAAACACAGATTGCAATGATGATGTAAGCTTGTTGTTGACTTTCCCAGTCTGAATGACTGAGCAAAGGAGAGGGGGTGGGGTGTCATTAATCTATGGCTAGTGATGACCAGACAAGCAAAAATGGGGTGTAGTGGGGGATGGGCGAGAACACTGTTGTTATGACTATTGCTTGGCTGCGGGACAAACTTCCAGAGGCCTCGGGATTTTTTTTTTTTTTTCCCCCAATTCCATCTCATTGGTCGGTTTCAACGAGGAAATGTGGCTCCATTTTGCTGTGAACCTGTCAAACGGACCAGGAGCTAATTTGAATCAAGGTTTGAGGGCGACGTTCACTTCATCATACCACGAGGTGTTGTTTGGTGCTATTGGAAATTAGGTTAGTCACCTATATAGCACTATATCCTAGTAATGTTAGGTAGAAATGCGGCTATGGTGACGTATATATGTATTAGCCAGTATTCTTACATAAATTACCCATCATACTATGCCGTATTTGACCGAGGAGACGGTGAACACATTGTCGTCGTCAGCTCATTGCATTGAGCTTTAGAAAGCGGCGCTTTGAAATAACAGTAGTTACAGGCAGCTCATTTTTGCATGACGGGTCACTCCACTGAGTCTAACGTCTGAAGCCGTTGCTGGGTCTTTACCGCCTGGCTTAAGTTTAAATATTATAACATATCGATAGTTATACACGTGCGTAAAAAAACTGTCTTGCAATCGATTAAAGAGATAACATGGTCTGACTTGAACACAAGAGCTGTGGAAGATATCATCTATTGAATTTATCCAAGTAGGTACGAGATTATAGCAACACTGTCATTAGCATAGCATGCTAGTGTTAGCAACCTAGCTAGCGTGCTAGCAGGTTTAAAGCGATGTCAAGCTGGGCTCACTGTACTCGTCAGGAATGCTGTTTTAAATAAGCTAACTTAATGTTATTGGAGTCCAATTGTTATACAAAAAAAATGTAAATACAGCGCTAATCCATATCGCGTTAGCTGCATTACTTTAACAACGTTATCCATTAACTGTTGGTGCCCTTCATCAAATAAACGAAATTGGCATGTGTGGTGACCGTTAACGTTACTACCGCCACCAATGCAAAACTAACGATAACTCGCGTGTTAGCTCGCGTGCTAACGTCCCGCAACGTGAGGTCATGACAGTGCGAATGGGGCCCCCGCGGTAAATTTGGTTGTAAATTAACAGGCAATTACGTTTGTTAACGACGGAAATGCGAAGACGCAAGTAGATCGTGTTAATTTGACAATTACCTAGAGTGCTAGCGCCGATAAAGCCTGTTCTCAGTACATCCACTTAGTGACCCGTGACATGCGGACGATTGTCAGTGTAGCATTACAGTAAGTTACAACAGTAACGAGGTCAATGATTGTTGCACTTAACAGAGACGGTGTTGCAATACGTTTTCATTGATGTATTAAGGGGACATTTTGATTCAGGCTTGTCTCACAGTAATAAAGTACATTTTAAGTCATTGGATTCTGCCTCACACAGCACGTCGGGTAACGTACACACTGTAGTTTGTTCAGCCCATTAACTCGCAACTGTGTGTGTGTGTGTGTGTGTGTGTGTGTGTGTGTGTGTGTGTGTGTGTGTGGAGGGGGGGGGGGGGTGTCATGTTTCAAGTAGCTCTCCATGCTATTTTGCTAATTTAGCGACCGGCAGATTAGCATAGACTTAACCGTGTATGCATTTAACTTGCACGAAATCAATCTGACCCTGAACCAGGCCCAACAGTCATGAAAGAAATGGCGACTAAGACACTACAGCCCTTGGGCCCCCATTTGGTGATCCAGCACCAGAAGTGAGATGTTGGTTACAGGCAGCAAAGCATCTAAAATGTCTTTTATCAAGTTGTAATTACTCCGTAGAACACATCAGCATACTTCCCCCTTTTAATAACCATCATTCAGGTATAGTTACAACATGCGTAGCACAAATACACACATGCTGTTTTGGCTTTCTATATTGCTGAGCCAGATTCTTTCATTGTTTGGTGACACACCCCTTTGTTCTTTACACTTTCTGCTCCCCTTCTTTTTCACCCACACATTGACACGTTGCTGCGGAAATGTCAATTCTAATTAAGATAACTTGTCACAGCTCCGATAGAGAAACACAATCTCATGTGTCTGTATGCTTCTCATGCCGCCTAACCAAGATTTAAACACATTAACATGAGCAGAAGTGTTACTTGAAATGTCAGGGTTCAGCTTACTAAACCACCATACATGGTGGGAGATAGTAGGTGCTCAGCATTGAAGGGGAAAAAAAACACTTTCACTGCAAGTGATTTCATAGATCTGCATTTTAGGATCCAGATGTGATGCCCACTCGTGATTCTTTAATATAATTTATCAGTAGGAAGCATTCAATCTGTTTGTTTGTTTTACTCTCAGGGGCTGAGAGTTCTTGCTGAGGAGAACGGAGCTATGATGCACTGAAGACATCTCGACCACATGGGTAGTGTACCTCACTCTTTAATGTCACACCTTTTTGTTGTTGTTTTTTCCCCCCCACACTTGTTTGTTTTGCATCTTTCTTTTACTCGTATGCTTTCTGGAAGATCACATAGCTATAGCGAAGTGCCTGCGGTCTTATAGAGAAGAGGTTTGTCTGTAATATAGCTTCGTATCCAACCAGTGTCAGGAAAGAACGACTCGGTCAAGACCTTCACGTTTGTGTTGGCCGTCTGTTTGTTGAACAAATTATGCATAGTCAAATCACATAAAAAAATATCTATAATAACCGGCTGTCTGCACAGCTGTTGCAGTTATCAATGGTGTTAGTCGGTTACCACTAGAACTGTCCACTTGCCTGTAAATGTAATTCCTTGTTGTTTCAGCAATAAGCTGAGGATACGTCAGTTAAAAGAGAGTGAGCGCTCTGTCAGAATATATCGTACCACGACAAGAATTAAGACGGACCTAAACCCGATTGATAAAGACCGTAAACCAGATCATAATGTTGGTCTGAGTCATTTTTATCAGTGTGGTAGTTTCACTGATACATTGATGCAGTAATCAAAGTTTGGTGTAGTGAGGCAATGGAACGCTATGTGTGTTCGCCCCAAACCGCTTGGTATGCGTCTTCTGTTCGGTGCGCCTTGTGACCCAAACAGTAGTTCGCATTGTCCAAATGTATGTTGGTTAGAAGTGTGCAGCAGTGTTTTAAAAAAAAAAAAAAAAAAAAAAAAAAAAACATGTTTATGAATATATCATAGCTGCTTTTAAAGAAGTTGTTATATTTGATTGTAGGGAACAAAGCTTGTGTATTACATTTTTAGAGGGGTTTTATTTTGAAATTCTGCATCAGACACTTGAGGAGGTTTACTATCATTTTGAGGCGTAATTGTTTTTGGAATGAGTGACGCAAAATGTGGCGTCGTAGCCAAACAGGACAGTGATTTATTACTTAGAAGATTCTGTAGTGCTGCCAAATTATTATATTTTTTTGAAAGGGTTTTAATCTGAAAATTCCTGTGATAAACACGCACGCTACATCACACTTGATACTCCGTTAACCACCATTCAAAATGTTCACTAATGCAAATCGGGGACAAGATAATCTTGCTGCCGGAAAAGTGAACTTGGAAGTAATTACATTTTCTACAGTTTTCTTACAGTTTTGCCACTTAAACACGATTGTACCAACCGTCTCTCTCCGTCAGTGATCTGAACAAGAGACTCACTCAATACTATGTTGGCTCCGTTCAAACGTAGTCTGGGATTCTGGTAATGTGAGACTAACGGCAATGAGTTAAATATCTTTCAAGCCAATCTTAGTTTGACAGACAGCTACTTCATAGAGTTATAATTCTGAACCATAAATGTGCTGAGCTTTCACGTTTTTATAGCAACTGAGCAATTTCTGATGACAATGTATTTGTTGTCTTGGCCCACCTTCAACTTTGATTGCTGCTTAATGGGATGTCCTACGCTTTCTTATCACACCTATAACTGAAGATATTGTGACAAGATAACGCGGTTCAGTCACGTGAGGAGGTTATGTCATTTGCGTGTGTAACTCGCCTTGTGCACAGGCATACTTAGATAAGCAGTGACGTGTCGGCGCTCTTGATGAATGTTCATTAAGCGATTAAATATCGGACGTTATGTCAGCCGCGCGGATTGATCGACCTGTTATAGTGAGTGAGCTCTGACCCCGTTCACTTCCATGGCGATGACGTTTGCCGGCACCCTTTCTAAACAGGCTGGTGTCAGATATGCCTAAGTGCCGTGTCGGCATGCTTGTAGTGCATCATAACTACGCCGACCCGTAAACAAAACGTTATGGAGAAACGCGGCGCTCTCTAAGAGCATGACTACAGTAGTGGTGCAGCAGGGGGAAAAAAACCACATTTTGTTGGAGTTATGCTATATTTTATGGAGAAATATTTTTGTTTTTACGGTTAACAGAAGTGAAGCCGTTTGTTGAGTGCTAGTGGTCGTGCTTCGGTGTTAGAAACACGAGCCCGCTAGCCATCGGGACTCTCTGACTCCTGATGGCTGGTAGGCTTCTACTAGATTCCATGCCTCTTGGGTTTAGTTGGTGTTGGACCTCAGCCTCTGGGAAACGGCAGGAGACATGTTGACTTTTTCAGCGGGGTTGGCAGGATGGAAACAGTGGAGGTTCTGTCCCCGGTCCAGACCCCTTGTTTATTTCCACAGTCCCATTTCAACAGTGCGGGTTCTGCATGAATAAATATGGAGCCCAGACGCAAGCACTGTAGGATCTGTTATTGCTGAGGTTTAAAACCCATTTATTCCAGACATTTTAGTCCAAAAACACCCAGCCTGCCTCGTGAAGGCAGCTGGTAATTATTTCCAGTTGTAGGTTAATGAATGGAAACTGGTGCCCTGCCTAGAGCCAGAAGGCTTCTGTAGCCAACACAGCTAAGAAAGAACAAAACCTCACCGTGCATCAAATGGCAGATCGCAGCTTGTGTTTTGCCTGCTTCTCTGTATGGAATCTGCAAGATCTAGGTCAAGCAAGGTGATGTTTTAACTTCTTCCTCTTCTCAGTTATCACGGTGTGTGCCAGTTTGTTAGTGAGCTATGTAGTTAGTTTGTAGTGTAACACCATCCTTGGTGTGTGTGTGTGTGTGTGTGTGTGTGTGTGTGTGTGTGTGTGTGTGAGTGTGAGTGTGAGAGAGAGAGACTGCTCTCTTTTACTCTTGGCACAGTGCCCCTGCATATCATCTTTCTGTTGACTATCATTACCCGGCATTTGAGTGATGAAGATACTACTGATGAAGATACTACTCCAAACCTTCTTTCAGGAGTTCCATGTTGTGTAACCCCCCCCCCCCCCCCCCCACATGTTAATTAAGCAAGACTCCCTGCTTTGTGGTTTGCTTTTACAGGCTCCTATCCTATGCTGACCCAATGGTTTAATCACCAGGACTAAAAATGAGCATAAGCAGTGATGAAGTCAATTTCCTGGTTTACAGATACCTGCAAGAGTCAGGTAAGTCTTGCTTTTCTTTAGGTAAATCTCTCTCTGAATGCAGTCGTATTTGCTGGGAATTTTTAGTATTTCAAATATAATGTTGTGCAGTGCTGCTCTGGACTTTTTGTAATTGATCTTTCACTCCTTCCTACCCCCTCCAAATTACCCATGCGTCCTCCAGGCTTCTCCCACTCAGCATTCACCTTTGGCATAGAGAGCCACATCAGCCAGTCCAACATCAATGGAGCCCTTGTGCCCCCTGCTGCCCTCATCTCCATCATCCAGAAGGGCCTGCAGTATGTGGAGGCTGAAGTCAGCATCAATGAGGTCAGGCTCCCTCTTTAAATCGTCAACTACTTATTAGCGTAACTCCACAACACGCTGGCGAGGAGAAGCGCACTGTCAGCTTCATCTTGACTCGATCTTGTCTGCTTGGATTCCGTGTTGTAGCGAATCGGTGGACGATGTGAAGGATAATGAATTTAAAAAAATGGTGTCGTCTCTGTAGGATGGGACCTTGTTTGACGGGCGGCCCATAGAGTCGCTGTCTCTGATCGATGCTGTGATGCCAGATGTAGTCCAAACCAGGCAGCAGGCCTACAGGGACAAGATGGCCCAGCAGCAGCAGCAGCAGCAGCAGCAACAACAGCAGCAGCAGGCGGCAGGCAGTGGCAGCAGTGGCACAGGGCCCCAGGGAAGCACCAAGAACGGAGAGGGCGCTGCCAACGGGGAGGAAAACGGATCCCACGCCTTAGCCAGTAAGTTAGCTCATGATTGTAAACGACCTCTAAATCAGCTCCTTAACAAACAATATGTTTTCTTGCGCTAGGCAGGAAAAGAAAAATGGTTCCAGAGATGTTTTATGTTCTTATGCAGGATGTTAATCCTTCGTTAAACGCTTTAACACAAGGTTTACGAGGTGCAGTTGGTATTTTTATCAGTCCAAAAATGGACAAAAGAGTTAAGAATTATACAAAGAAGGGGTGTGCAGTATGACCTAAGTACATAGCAATGTATATTTTGAATGATGCGCAGTAACATATATCGTGGTATTTCATTTTCTCTTCACAATTTCAATAGCAGGTTATTTCAATGTAAGATGTAAGACACTTCTTACTGCATGGCGTTAAAGCTTACCACCTGCACACTGTGTGTGTGTGTGTGTGTGTGTGTGTGTGTGTGTGTGTGTGTGTGTGTGTGTGTGTGTGTGTGTGTGTGTGTGTGTGTGTGTGTGTGTGTGTGTGTGTGCGTGCGTGCGTGCGTGCGTGCGTTATTTGCCTTTCTCTTAACAGCTGCACCACAACATTTGGATTTATTTCTTTGTAGAATGTCTGTGGGTTTCTTGGTATTACTCAAAGCTACGATGGTGTTTTCCTCACACCAGCACATGTGTTTCCTCGTGGTTTTGTCCTCCCTGTGTAGAACCGTCTCTCCGTGCTTTTAGTCACTTTTTCCCGGAACACATTTGTTTGTTTGTTTTAGCGTAAAGGGGAAAAAATGTGGTCTGGTTGTTTTCCCTCAAAAACCACCTCCTTCTCCCAACGTAGTTGAATCACAATAACACACCGGGCCTCAGAATCAAACTACAGAGAGTTACTGAGGGATAGATTCAGGGTCTCATGGGCTGAAGACGAGTCCGACATTAGCTCACTGACCTACAGTGTCTTACATGGGAGCCGTAACTTAAAATGTTCACGGTGCCTGTTTGTGGACAAGCTGTAGTTTGCTTCAAACACTCTTGGTCATTCAACAACAGGCACACCGCGCTCTTAAAGTCCACAGCTGTTGGGTGTTCAAGCTCTGAACACTGTTTACTCGAGCCTAGAAACGGTTCCTTTGCCATTCTCTTTGAATTAACACTATCAGTCGATGGCGTACTCGTGCACTGCTGTGGGACTGGTCTGGTTCATAGGAAGTTAGACGATGTCAGACTGTCCTCATGAGCCTCTGCCGTTGTTAAAATGAGTTTTTGAATCGGACGATAGCTGATGAATCCTGCTGTGTGGTCAACGTTTTGTTTTTTTGTTTGTTTCTCACTCCTTCCTATAGATCACCACTCAGAGATGATGGAGGTGGACAGGGACGTGGAGATCCCCCAGAGTAAAGCCATGGTGCTGAGAGGACACGAATCCGAAGTTTTCATCTGTGCCTGGAACCCAGTGAACGACCTCCTAGCCTCCGGGTCAGTGTCTCCGCGTCGTCCATCTCTTCCCCATGGTTGTCACTGGTCATGCAGACTTTAGAATATCATCGAAACTTTTCGTTACAGGGACGGCCAAGTCCTTCAACCATAATGAAGCCTTCAACCATAATGATTTGCACACACAGCAGCAAGTGGTCTATAGTCCTTCTGGTCCAAGTTACTTGTTTATCCTAAACGGACCTCCAGGAGTTAAAGCAAAAATCTGCATCTCTTACTGGTCAGCTAGCTCATTTTCAGAACATTTCTTAATTAATAGGGCAATTTTGTCTTGTTAATGGAAAACAGGTGTGTGAGGAGAGTCGGCTTGTTTTCATAAGTCCTTCCTCATTTGTTACAACTAAACATCTTTGTTGACTCAAGTCATTGGTTTTTACATTTTCTCTTTCCATATGAATTTTGTACCACATTTCGGTTGCGTAATAGTTGTGCCACATGTCATAGTTTGTCTTAAGCAAAACCAGACAAAGGGTTGGGTTGTGTTCACACTATGTGCCTCTGAGCTGATTGGGCCAAATACTGCTTTTCACTGTATTCTGGGTCAAATTAAGCGAAAATGCACGACTTTGTAAATCCCCAACAAATCTCCTTCAATGATGTCATGTTTACGTCTCCACGCTTACCTCCCAGTATGCTTGCCAACATGGCTCAGTGGAGACCCTCCCTTCATTGATGAGCAATCACACAGATGTCAAATAAGTCCAATCAAGGCGGCTGGTGACTCACAAGATTTGGGAGGAAATGAGGAAAACCAACCCATGGATTCATGTTATTTCACCCTAGTTGACTAGTTAACTATATATATATTTTCTAATCAAACAAAAGAACACAGAGTCAGTCAGTGGGTAGTATACAAATGGGACAATAACAAAAGAGCCAGGGGGTATATCACACTAGACAAAAGACTATTGTACAACATACAGATATTAAGTGTTGATTCCAATTTGCCGGGACACGGGGAAGAGACGACGCAGCGGCGTCCTGCTGCTGCCTTACCTCCCAGTCCGAATCCATGTCATATTGCAATGTCAATATCGTACTCTGGTTGCTGATCGGTAACGACCCGAGTATGGAGGGAGACCAATAACAGATTAGCATGAAACAAATGAAACGCATTGAATTGATATAAGATGTCCAGGAGCCCGTCCTCCTCTTTGCACCCACAGGGGAGAGACGGACGAGAGCCTCAATAGTCTGAGGACTTATTTCACACATGGTGTTCTCCAAAAAAGACAAATGTTGAAAGAGAGACCAGAGCCTTTAATAACCAAGAATGGACAGACTCTTAAATGTTCATCCTGCACGGGTCAGTTTCAAAACCAGTACGTCTCACATGTTCAGAGACCGTGACGATTTATTAAAAGAGGGAATGTGAAGCGCCGCTGCGAGACAAAGCACACAACCTTTGAGCAAACGTACCCACTCACATCTGAAATGAAGAAACAGATAATAAACAACCTAAGAGCCCGATGTGATCAGAATCCTAACGCGTTAATTCACTGCCAGGTATGATGTCAACAGAGAGGAATAGAGCTGAAACAAGTGGTTTCAATAGCGGATGAAGTCCCTGCACACAACTTTCTCTTATGACAAAATGAGAAGAATAGAATATCGTGGCTGTTTTTTTTCCACACCTGAATGAACTGAATTCAAAGCTGCAGGACTAGTCAGTTCAGTTGAATTACTTTAATTTAAAATCTATATTTTTTATATATATGGGACTAAATCAGAGCGCAAGACATTATTGTGATGTTCAGGACGAACTGGACCTCGTTGAGTTGTAATTGAATTCCTCTGCTTTATTCCAATCAAATGAAAAATAGATTTTTAGACTAATAGCACAGACCTGTAAGTTAAGCGAGGGGCCACGTTAGAGTTAATGAGTTCTGTGCTTGTAAAACTTCTTTCTCCTTTTTCCTCAACAGATGATGTGAAAAGGTTTGATAGGGATTTAAAAAGATTTCGGATTTGATACTGGGTTCAGGTTCCATAAAATGCATTCTAACCCCGACACTACTCAAGAGCAACGATGGTCAGTTTTATATCACTTTCAGTACCGATTTCAAGAGTCAAAGCCACGATGCGTGTCTAATGTTTTGATTGTGTGTGTGCGTGTGTGCGTGTGTGTGTGTTGATTTCGACAGGTCCGGGGACTCAACGGCACGGATCTGGAACCTGAGTGAGAACAGTACAGGCGGGTCCACTCAGCTGGTTCTGAGGCACTGCATACGGGAAGGGGGTCAGGACGTACCCAGCAACAAAGACGTCACCTCACTAGACTGGAATGTGAGTGTGTGTGTGTGTGTGTGTGTGTGTGTGTGTGTGTGTGTGTGTGTGTGTGTGTGTGTGTGTGTGTGTGTGTGTGTGTGTGTGTGTGTGTGTGTGTGTGTGTGTGTATTTGGACAGTAGAAGTATATGTGTCTGTTCCACTGAGTGCAGTTTAGAGTAATCTAATCTAGTGTGTGTGTGTGTGTGTGTGTGTGTGTGTGTGTGTGTGTGTGTGTGTGTGTGTGTGTGTGTGTGTGTGTGTGTGTGCTCGCATGCCTGTGACCACTACTTCTGCTGAAGGCATTCCTCCCTCCTCATATATGGCTGCCAAATCAGCACTAATATATTGTCTGTAATGAACTATCTACATCTTCACGTGTCTCGTTATTTAAGTGGAATATACCAATACAATCAGGCCCAATTCTGCCCGACCCACAATGTGTAAAACTGAGAAAGATGCAGCTGACTTGAAACTGATGAGAATCGACTCTTTCCGTGTTTCAGAGCGAGGGAACGCTGCTAGCGACAGGCTCGTACGACGGCTTTGCTAGAATATGGACGAAAGACGGTAAGACCTTGGGTTCGCGAGGACGCGTGGATGACGAGATGCCTCTGCTCACTTTTTAAGCTGTGTTACGTTTCTGATATTTTCAGGTAACCTGGCCAGTACTTTGGGTCAGCACAAAGGTCCTATATTTGCTCTCAAGTGGAATAAGAAAGGAAACTTCATCCTCAGTGCTGGTGTAGACAAGGTAAGGCTCACTGATTCAAGCTCTATTATTTAGAGTCGAATAAGTCATTATTATTATTATAATAATAATAATAATGCTGTTTTTGGGGTGAACACTGCAACTCGGTGCTTATTCAGGGTTCACCACTTTAAAGGGACCTTAAAATGTGACGCATTATAACACTATGTTGAGGCGGGATGTAACACAGTGATGATTCTTAAATGTGATATGTTTGATTGAAGCGGTTTATTAGTTGGAGTTTTTTTTATAGATATGCACTGATTGCAATTTTCTTGCCGGATTCCGTTTTTTGTTTTTTTTTCTGCCGATTCTGTTTTTGCCGATTTCCGATTTTCTTTCTAAGAACAATAATTGGCAGCAAGGCTTTAGACTCCGATCCAAAGTATTCTCATTTGATAAGAAGTCAGTGTAAACTGTTAAAAATGATAAATGTTATCTTTTTACTTTGTTGTTGTCACCTAGTGGTTATTTGCATAAAAACACACGATACAAATGATTAGGAAGTAAATGATTGTGTTTTGTTTTAATACTTAAAATAGATCGTTCAGAATAATAGTAGTTTTGATTCTATATAATAAGCTGTTTAGAGCTAGTGTTAGGAAGTTAAAAGGGTCGTAATTCCCCCTCTAATGTCTATTTTATATTGCTGTGCAAACATCTTTTTCTCTATTCAGAGGATGTACGGCTTTCCTAGTCTGTTGAAAACGATGGTTTGCTGAACAGAAGTAATCGAGATCCAATCGCCAAAAAAAATGCAATTCTTGCAGAAATCTTCTCGTACCAAATCCCAGCATGTGTTTTTCTGTGGTGTTCATCGGGGTCTTGGTGTCTTAGTTTGGTCTTTTGCAGGTTTTTCTTAACTTATGATAAATTATGGTGCACGAGAATGTCTGTCATTTCTAAGCCTTTATACACTTTCAACATTTGAATAGACGCCTAAACAAAACACAGTATTTATTAGAGATAGTGCAGAGCTGCATCTCAAATGAAGCTTTCAGAAGAAGTCTACCACTTCTGTTTGGCATAATCCTAAAGATCCGCTGACCCTCCAAAACATGACGTCTATATAGGTGGGGGCAAAATCGATTCTTGAAAGATGATGCAGAAAACTCAATAATCGTAAATTTAAATCTCAATTCTCGTTCTGATCAGCCTGTATTAATTCTGTGACGCCAGGCTGTCCGTTCCTTACCGCTGGCCCCTGAACGCAGCAGCGTAATACACGTGCGACCTGTTTACGTTCTGGAGAGTCCGGCTGAGCTACAGCAGCCCGATATGGATTAAATCTGACCGGCGCCCTCTGGCTCAAAAGCTAACGTCTGGAAGCATTTCGCTTCTTCTTCTTCTTCCGTCCAAATCGGAAACGGCGAATCACAAAGTACATCGCAGCTTACATCGCAGTATCGTCACGTTTCAGAAAGCGTTGTTTCTGTTCAAGAGCTGAACGCTCATTGTCCATAACAGGAGCATGTGTCTGGAGAGAAGTCTATGTTCTTTATTTGTGAATGAGGGCAGCTTGTTATGACTGAATTCTGTGTTTTCACTGCGAGGACGCTGCTACAGGCCCAGTTTTATTTATTTGAAATGTAACACTCCAGTTGATAAATCTCTTCTATTTGTTACTAATATTTAATTACTAGAAGATTATCAAGGTAAACTCATCTGTTTTTTAATTATATATTCTTACAAATACGCAGTGTTTTAAAAGTAGCAGAAATAAATCATGCATAGGAATATTTTGATGCGTCAAGATGAATCGTTTTATAATCGTTGCATTGTAGCTCCTGATTCTAGAGATTCCCACCTCTAGTCTGTTGTACAGAGCAGGAGTATTCAAATAAAACTCAACGAGGTCCAGTCTGTCCTGAACACCACAATAATGTCTAACTTGCGTTCTGATTTAGTCCATATATATATATATATATATATATATATATATATATATATATGTATATGTATATGTGTTGAGGTAGAATCAAATAAAGAAAGTTCAATTGAATAATATCGCAATGATATTTTTTAGTTCGTGTTCAAATTGAACTGGATGAGTTTTACATACTCTAATAATAAATGATCTTTCATTTCAAGTAAAATAAGGGCTGCATTTAAAAAACAAACAAACAAACATACATAATCAAAAGCTTTTGAAAATTGTTTATCTTAAAATAAAGTAGCTCATTTTTGAAAAATGAATTGTCCTGCAGCTTCAAATTTCAAAGTGTTGTCACCCCAGAAAATCCACGATATTATATTCATCTTCTAATAAGAGAGAAAGTTGAGTGCAGGGACTTAATCATTGGTTATTTAAACTGTGATTCAGCTCCATTCCTCTCAGTTAACGTCGTTACAGTGAATGAATGAGTGAATGAGTGAGTGAATGCGTGGATCGATCGTATTGGACTCTTCGGTTGTTTATTTTCTGTGTCTTCGTCTCAGACCTGAGTGGGTTCGTTTGTGCTTTTGTCTCGTCGTGCCGCTTCACATTCCCTCTTTCTATCTAATCCCATCTCTCTCCGGCGTGTTTATGATCTCACTAAAGCCGCGATGCTGATCACAATACACACGTCTAATTGGCCGAGTAGCATCACGACAAAATGGAACAATCATCGGTCGTAGGGTCCAGGTCCAGATACAACGGCGTCCGGCCTACTAGTGAGCCCTGGTATAGAGGGTCGGCGTAGAAGAGGTTAAAGTGATCTTCATCTGTTCCCGTTAACTCCGCCGACAGAAAGCATGCAGACCGTAGACGGCTCTATGCAGGTATTATGGTCTGTCCTCAGCGTACACCTGCATACGCTACCAAACGTTAGGGAGTGACAGGCGACGGAGGATCACCTCCACCAAAAACAAGACGCGTCTTGTGATCAACGCTGCCATCTAGTGTACAGACGCACAATGACATGCACAGCATACAGTCTAATGCTCAAGAGCAGAAGTCTTTGAGGCATAAAAAGGTGTGTGTGTGTGTGTGTGTGTGTGTGTGTGTGTGTGTGTGTGTGTGTGTGTGTGTGTGTGTGTGTGTGTGTGTGTGTGTGTGTGTGTGTGAGAGAGATATATATATATATATATCGCCTGGCATTATTCAGGTCAACTGGTGTTAAATAAGAGCACCTTTTCTATATTTTATGTGATGTTTTTATTGCTTTTATAACATGAACACGACTGGTTTTAGTATAAATAATGAAAATTTCCTCCTCCACACAGACCACAATTATTTGGGACGCCCACACGGGAGAGGCTAAACAACAGTTTCCTTTCCACTCGGGTGAGTGACGGGGAGTCGGCTGGATTGTTCCATATGACTTTTTTTTGGTTTTTAGACAGATTAGATATTATTTAAGTCCTCTTACACATTGTGACTGATATGGTTAAGAGCCACATTCAACCCAACTGTTGATAGTGAATCTGCAGAAAAACATGTCCGCCCTTTTATTGTTGTTAAAGCGAATTATCCGATCCAATGTGGCAATACGAACGCTATCGTCAGACCGCGATATTCATGCCGTCTTTCCTCCTCCCGTCTCTACGTACTTCACCGCTGCTGCTGCTGCCGCTGCAGCGGCTCTAAGCTCTGTCTCTGCCTCCCCAACAGCACCGGCTCTGGACGTAGACTGGCAGAGCAACAACACGTTCGCCTCCTGCAGCACCGACATGTGCATCCATGTGTGTAAGCTGGGTCAGGACAGACCTGTCAAGACCTTCCAGGGACACACGGTGAGGCGGGACACACTACTGTTTTTAAAGCTTCGCGGGGATAGCCGTCACTGACTCACTAAAGTTATTAAAGCCCTTATGGCGTATTCATTCTTGACAGAGGAAAATCCTTCTCACAACGGTGACGAAACCTGTGATGCCTTGAGATAAATTGTGATACATTTCTAAATATACTAAGTGCGTTGTTTCAATCGTTGCCCGTGTACAAATATGTGTCAAATATACTGTGTCTTTTTTGTATTCTAACGTTCTCTCTCACTCGCTGTAGAATGAGGTGAACGCCATCAAGTGGGATCCCACTGGCAGCTTGCTGGCCTCCTGCTCAGACGACATGACACTAAAGGTCGGTCCAGTCAACACGCGGATGTAGCGCGTCTCACTCTATGGCTAAAATGAGCCCAACAATTGGACTTAATCGGACAATTTCCTCACTGATTTGCGTTGATGGAAGATCGTGATTAAAGCCGTACTGACTGGTTTCTTCTCTGGCGCAGATCTGGAGTATGAAGCAGGACCTGTGTGTCCATGACCTCCAGGCCCACAGTAAAGAAATCTACACCATCAAGTGGAGCCCGACGGGCCCCGGCACCAATAATCCCAGCGCCAACCTCATGCTGGCCAGGTAAGACGCGAAGCAGCACCTGAACATCACGAGCAACACTCAGAGTAGTTCTGTATTAATAGAGAGATGACACGAATACCAACTTATGTTAAGTCAGCAGTTTCTTTCTCATTACTAATAGATCTTCTCATACTTATGAGGAGATAAACCCGATAGATACAAGTTCTCTGCTCTCATCAGATTTCAGTAGCACTCCCTTTCCTTGATAGAACCTCATTAATACAATATTTGACTCTGACCTCAGTGCTGCTGCTCGTATTATTGAGGTTCGAGTTGCTATTGATTTGGACTCTTGACACTATGAACATCAGCAGAGCGTTTTTCTGGTGTCTCAGTTGCACTCAGTGATGTTTTCAGCTATTGGCCCGACTGCCAGCTTCAGTGCCTTTCTGATGCACCTGTGAAGAATGCCACCGCGGCTCAACTGACCCTGAGGAAATAAAATAACACGGGCTCCAGCAGATCAGAGTGGGCTTTCCACCTAAACGAGCCTAGAATCCTAACGTGCCTGAGCAGAGTTGACAAAGTGACCACTTCACAGTGTATTACTGTAAGACAGAAGTATCTCTCTGTGTCTCACATTCAACATGTCATGTTGGCCTTCCAAGATATTGTCTCAGATTGGGAGACAATTGATACATAAAGTGGAAATTTCATAGACAGGTGATTAGACTTTTTCCTGTCCTGTCCGGTTAACTGTATCTCTCATTTTACTGCAACACCACTCTTGTAATGCTTAGCTCTATAGGTCCACCTATTGTATGGTTTGTGTAATTAATCTGCACCGATAGGAGGTTTTACAAACCACTGTTGTCTGCGTCACTGGGCAACACTGTGATGCAAGGCAAGGCAGGGCAAGAGGACAGGGCGAGGCAAGAAGACAGGACAGGGCGAGGCAAGAAGACAGGACAGGGCGAGGCAAGAAGACAGGACAGGGCGAGGCAAGAAGACAGGACAGGGCGAGGCAAGAAGACAGGACAGGGCGAGGCAAATTTATGACTCTGGGAACAGGAAGTAGACCGGTCCTAGACGACCTAAGGGGTCGGGATGGTTCATAAGGTAGCAGCAGATCAGAGATGTGTTTTGGCCCCTAAACCATTCAGTGGTTTATAAACCAACAGCAGGATTTTAAAGTCAATTCTTTGTTTGGACAGGAAGCCAGTGCAAAGACCTCAGAACTGGAGCGATGTGATCCACTTTCTTGGTCTTAGTGAGGACTCGAGCTGCAGCGTTCTGACTGACTTTTTACAGAGACCCGTGAACACACCGTTGCAGTAGTCCAGTCTACTGAAGATAAATGATGGACAAGTTTTTCAAAATCCTGTTGAGACATAAATCCTCTAATCCTTGATATATTCTTCAGGTGTTAGTAGCTAATTTTGTGATTGTCTTGATGTGGCTGTTCAGGTTGAGGTCTGAATCCATAACTACACCTAGATTTCTGGCTTTGTTTGTGGATTTTAACGTCAGTGATTGAAGCTGAGCGCTGACTTCCAATCGTTCGTCCTCGGTACCAAAAACAATGACTTCTGTTTTATCTTTGTTTAATTGAAAGAAATTCCGGCTCATCCAGCTGTTGAGTTGTTCAAAGCATTTAGCCAGCCCCTGTATGGGATTATAGTCCCCTGGTGATACAGTTCTGTAGATTTGTGTGTCGTCTGCATAAATTATGAATACACACTTTGTTGTTTTCCATAATCCGAGCGAGTGGAAGCATGTAGATGTACGTCTCAGAGTGACTTCCATACACATGATGCATGCACACATTTATGGCTGGAACTCAGTGCTCCAGCCATAAATGCAAGATAGACTTTTAAATATTTTATAGATATCTATTATTGAGACTCTCTACTAAAAAAAAACAACAACAACATTCAAAGCATTATCCTGGCGACGGGGTTAAAAGAACGTGAGCTGCTCGGAGTCATGCCTCTTCCTACTCTTCCGTCTCTCCAGTGCGTCGTTCGACTCCACTGTGCGCCTGTGGGACGTGGAGCGCGGGGTGTGCATCCACACACTGACCCGCCACCAGGAGCCCGTCTACAGCGTGGCCTTCAGTCCCGACGGGAGACACCTCGCCAGTGGCTCCTTTGACAAGTGTGTCCACATCTGGAACACTCAGGTCTGGGACGCTTTCCAACACTTTAGTAATCACTTCTACTGCCGCCAAAATAATTGGACAACGGTGGCATAAATACGTAGGGTGAAGATATTTCATTGCTAATGTGTATGTGTGTGTGTGTGTGTGTGTGTGTGTGTGTGTGTGTGTGTGTGTGTGTGTGTGTGTGTGTGTGTGTGTGTGTGTGTGTGTCTTCAGACGGGTGCTTTAGTTCACAGCTACCGGGGGACGGGAGGAATCTTCGAAGTGTGCTGGAACGCCACAGGGGACAAAGTAGGAGCCAGCGCGTCGGATGGATCGGTGAGTTGTTCTGCCCGGGCGCTCCGTCTCACACAACACACACACACACACACACACACACACACCATAATCACTACTTCCACACACTTCAGCCTCTATGCACAACTTCTACACCAGGCCGCCGACCCCAGGAGGTTTGCGTTAAAAGGTCTGACCCGGCTTAATGTGACGCCATAAAAATGGCGTCTGGTAAGAATCGAGAGTTCACGCTGAAGTCGAACCTGGTTCTGCTGGTGAGGAAAGTGAGGTGCTTGACGTGTGACGCGTTCATCCAGTCACATGAGATTGTTGACAATAGTGAGTTTAGGGGATGTGAGTTTTCTACTAGTGCATACAATGTCCAGCTGGGTGGAAATAGCACCCTGAGCGGGGGGGGCACGCATATGAAGCGGGGGGGGGGGACTTTGGCTCCTCCCCCATAACATTTTGAGCGTCAAGCTCTTTATTTCCTGCATTCTGGTGAATGTTTATGCACCAATTTTGGGTGGGAATGTCTTTATTCATGTACAGGGAAACATTTAATTCAGGCGCCAGGTGACAATATAAAATATAAAAAATAAAATGGGCTCTCAGGCATTCTGTATTGCTTTCAAATATGTATTCTCCTGTAGATCAACTTGTCTGCTGAGTCAAAACACATGATTTCCTCCTCTGTTGTCTTTCGTTTGGGGACTTAAAGGCTCTTATTCATCTCAATGATACTTCATTGTGATTGATTCATAAACCGATTTTCTAGTTAAAATCTGTTTCAGCAACATTTTTGCTCATTTTCAAAACGTTCTGCACTTTAGAAACATTTCCCACATATGTGTTTTCTCTGGAAAGTCCAAAATAAAATGTCAATATTTTGAGGGGAAAAAAAATCAAGAATAAAGACTTAATTTCATTAGAATAAATCCATAATATTACAATAAAAGAAATCCACCTGTCCTATGGTCTGCTGTACATTTACGTTATTCCTCTGCATTAAATCGACAGGCCTTGTGTCTGACTGTCCTCCTTCCTGTTTCCAGGTTTGCGTATTAGACCTGAGGAAATGACACTCGTGAGGGGGGAGCAATGGACCGACTACGAATGTGTACATAGCCAAAATGACTGACTGTCCCTGCCTGTCCGCCACACTGCTGTAGTCCCATCAGACGACCACGGCCCGCCATTACAGTCCATATGTACACAACGAGGACCACACCTTCGCCACATGCAGTTCTCATGCACGCCACGCGTCAGGTCCGTATGGACACACGGCGCTGCTCTCGCAGACCTGCGGGAGGAAAACACGTCTCTGTTATCACTCGGTACAACCTCGTCGGACCCATCACATGCAAACCAAAACCGTAGGATTCTTCTTGCTTTCGTCTTTTTATCCTTTGTACCGGAATTCTCAAGATTCTTTGCTCTCTGTTGGTGTGTGCATATTGCATATGTCAGCAGTTGATGTCCTGTGGACATTGTTGTTTTGAATTTGGATTTTACTGATATCTGCAGGTTTTCTATTACTGTACATGTGGGGTGGGAGAGAAGAGGGGGGGGGGGGGGGTCGAGATGTTTGTCTTATACGAAGGTGTTCAGAGCTGATCATTGGGAGATCCATTCTTTAAGGTTCACAAATGCAGACGTAGAGCTTAGGAGATGAGAACGGTTCAAAATTTTGTCAACTGTTTTTATCTAATTGGTTTGTGTCCTAATTGATGTTTTTTTTTTTTGTTTTTTTTTAACAAAGTTTAAAGCAGTTAATCAAAGGCTGAGCTGTCCTCTTTTGTTTTTGCAACTGTCCTCTGAAATGTGTTTCAGGTGTTCACAATTCATCAGGTTAATAATCGAGCGCTACAGAATTCAAAGATGGTCTCCGTGACTGTTAAACGCCGCGTCCATCTCGTGTCCTACCGGTCCGCTGGGCAGAGACACACCAACTCAAGATGTGCAGTCGGCTTCGGGTCTCCGTCAACTGAGCTCGTCCTGGGTCCGTCTCAAGCTTGCGACTAGACGGCCGGTTGTGTTCTTGTGTCCGTAGTGAGGTAACGGGAGAATCTTGCATTCTGGGATCTGTGGAGAAAGAGAGAGAGAGAGAGATGGGGAGAGAGACGGGAAAACAGGCCCATAACCGCTCGCATCCATCGGACGTGAACAATTAAGTCGTAATTGTGCTTTGTTTCCTCAATTAATGGCTCGTTGCTAACCAATGCTGAACGATAATCGGACTAGGCCGCGCTAATTGTGTCCTGTTTCCCCTTGCTTGGTCATTAAACATCAGGACATCGTCTCGAGTATCACTTCCTGGCCGGAGTTCATATCACGGTTTGTCATCGTTGATGGTCAGACGGCTTAAAAAAAAAAAAAAAACGTACCTTTTGTTAAAGATTACCGACAGACAGACGGCATGGACTCAGCGTCCGATCTTACACTCTCTCCTTTCATGTCCTGCAAGTTCACACTACAGTCACTGCTTCAGTTTGTCGTTGCCCAGCATTTACACACACACACACACACACACACACACACACACTGTGGAGACGGGCTGCGTTAAGCCTATGCAGGGACAAGACGGCGCTTTTGTTAGTAGTTGTTTGGCGTCTTGAGGCAAGTCTGTGCTTGTTCAATAGCAGCATATGACTTGATGTAAACATGGTATCTGCATATAATATAATATTATATCTGAATATATCTGTGATATCACAGGGGACTCTTTTTGTATGCCACTCGTACGCTAATGGAGGCTTTTTAAAGTTACTCCATGCTTGAATTACAGTGCGTGATGATGATGTCATCGTGCGTCACCGGGGGGGGGGGGGGGGGGGCGTGAGGAATGTGAGGAATGTGTTAACCGTTAAACAGTCCTAGAGAGAGGGTGGAGGGTAGAGAAAGCCCCTTTTTGAAGGATGTTCTTTTTCCCCCCTCTGCACTTTAGATTTTTGGTGTTTTTGTTTATTCAAGCCACCGTAAGACGCATCTCATTAAAGATGAATCGGAAAGCGTGCGGTGGGTAAATAAGGGCGAGCGGCGTCAGCTGAACCAAGCCAACTTTATGGCATTCCAGGTCTCATCTCGCCGCCATCATGACTAATGGTTTGACACACACACACACACACACGAGCGCGCACGTGTCGTCGGTTACTTGTTTTGAACGATTTTGTACTGAAGCTAAAGACTATTTTGAAGTTTGCTTGATACCGTCATCGGTGAAGACACACTTTGAAATGATGTCTCTGACAGTGGAGTGGCGTTTTCTAACGTTTTTTTTTTGTTTGTTTTTAGGAGCTTTTACGCTGCATTCAGGTGTATTTGCTATTTCGTGTCCCTTCTGAAAGTACTAACGTCGAGTCTTTGCTACGTCGGAGAGCCCCGGGAGGTTTTGTACTTGTCAAAACTTTTGTAACGATGACTTATTTGTAGCTACGTACACAACAACAAAAAAATGAAAAAAAATAAATAAATAAAGTCAAATCTGGATTTTAATTGTCATTGTATTATCACACAGAACATGTAAATACCAGTTTGTTTTTGTTGTGTCGTCTTTGCCCTCACCTATGTTGTTCTCTCTTGCTCTCTCACTCACATGGTTGCAGTCTGCAGCCTCCTGATCTGACTGTTGTAAGATCACTCAGATTTCAGAAGGTCTAGAATAAAATCTATTTTGATAATATCAAAGTGTTTGCTTTTGCTTTCCACGTTGCTGAGCGCATGTCTTTACGTGAGGGGAAGGTATGGTCCGTCCATCATTGTGTTCCAGAGAAGTGTGTCTTAAATAGACGTTGATGTTACCTAGGAGACGAAGCCTGCCAGCTTTGAACTGTTAACGCGGCACCATTTGGTTCACAGTTAAATGTTTCAAATCCATTTTAAATATCGGTGCCAGGAAATGCATGCTGTTCCGGTTTTTAAGAAGTATATTTATCGGGGCTAAAATGAGAGTCCGGTGCAGGAAAAACTCAAAATCCTGTTCTGTATCTCTGAGTTCAAGTGTATTCATAGTATTTCCCTTTAGAATCTCATGCAAAGTATTACAGATACACGATTTAATAAAAGGTTCCAACAACTAAAAGTAGTGTCTTAAGTTTCAGCTCTTTGTTGAAGCTATAATATGTTTACACAAATATAAATATATATATATATATTTTGTCATTCTTGTAAAAATCGTAAGGACAGAAACCCCCTTTATAGTGCATTCTGGGTATTCTAGGTTGTTTTTAAGACACGTTTGTAGATTTGTTGCCAGTAATCTCCCAACGTTATTCAGTGTTTTAATAAAAGTCTTTGCAGTAGCCATTATGGTTTTGTCAGCAAATAAGTTGTTCGATAAGTGAGTCACTTTTACAAATTCTAGCTGGCGTTTTTTTTTTTTTTCCCTCTATTCCCTCCATCTTTACCGACGCCAGAATGTGTGTGTGTGAAACTACGGCCGTGAGGTGAATTCAGACGCAGAGCGAAGCTGATGCTTCAAATTGACCGCTGGAGCTGATACTGTACAGCAGTCGATGCTGTGGAAGTGTGCATACCGGTCTAAAATGAAAGGACTCATTTTGACTGTCAATAAGAGGTGGAATCATAACCATCTCTTTCTACATACATCATGCTTCTTACTGACATGAATGCAAACCTGTCTTCATTTCTGCAAAAAAAAACACAAAAAAACCCAGAAATAACTGAAAGCTAATTTGGGAAGCATGGCTGTATTTCTGTATGCGTGGGGAAGTGTGCACACAAGCTTAAACATCCCTCTTTTGTTCTTACACTTTGCTTGAAAAAAAAAAAAAAAATATCCCATGATGCAATGTGCTCAGCAGGACCTGACAAGGTGTGCGCCGTCGTCTCCCACTGTGACCTCCTGACGAGCATTCCTTCTAATCAGGTCAGTCGGTATATTTTTAGACATTCATCTAACTCTCAGGTCAAATTCTGGGCAGTTACGTTAATAATATTATTAATAATGACTTTATTTATATAGCACCTTTTTTAAAAACAGAGTTTACAAAGCGCTTTGACAGACAAAGCAGCAAAAGCAAGACAAATAATAACCGAAAGCTCAGTGAGACGGTCGATACGATAAAAAATAAAATAAAAAAAGAGTTGTAAAATTATTTTGTAAAATCAACAACTAAAAATAAAACATAAAAGCAACGACGTCACATAAAAGCCAGTCTGTAAAAATGTGTTTTAAGAAGTGTTTAAAAGAGATTGGTGATTCTGTGAGCCTTATCTCCTCAGGCAGCTCCTTCTGAAGGCAAAGACACGGTCACCTTTAGAAGGGCCCCACCCGAGGATCCTAGGCTGCGAGCTGCCTCTTAGGGGGGGGTCAACATCTCCTCTGTAAGGGGCCAACATCTCCTCTATAAGGGGTCAACATCTCCTCTATAAGGGGTCAACATCTCCTCTATAAGGGGTCAACATCTCCTCTATAAGGGGCCAACATCTCCTCTGTAAGGGGCCAACATCTCCTCTGTAAGGGGCCAACATCTCCTCTGTAAGGGGCCAACATCTCCTCTATAAGGGGTCAACATCTCCTCTATAAGGGGTCAACATCTCTATAAGCGGCCAACATCTCCTCTATAAGGGGCCAACATCTCCTCTATAAGCGGCCAACATCTCCTCTATAAGGGGTCAACATCTCTATAAGCGGCCAACATCTCCTCTATAAGGGGTCAACATCTCTATAAGCGGCCAACATCTCCTCTATAAGGGGCCAACATCTCCTCTATAAGGGGCCAACATCTCCTCTATAAGGGGCCAACATCTCCTCTATAAGGGGCCAACATCTCCTCTATAAGGGGCCAACATCTCCTCTATAAGGGGCCAACATCTCCTCTATAAGGGGCCAACATCTCCTCTATAAGGGGCCAACATCTCCTCTATAAGCGGCCAACATCTCCTCTATAAGGGGCCAACATCTCCTCTATAAGCGGCCAACATCTCCTCTATAAGGGGCCAACATCTCCTCTATCAGTTTGATATGTCCTCATTGCATCTTTCCAACTCTCATAAAATACATGTTTTTCCTCCTACAGTCTCCCTTTAAACCATGATTGCAGTTTGACTGTTTAGAGGTCTCTGTCCGCGCAGATAAGAAATAAGTGTCGACGAACCGCCGTGACGGAGCTTCTTCGTGACTAATGTTAAACCATGTTAGAGCATGAAAAATGCCTTATTTGGTTTACTTAATCCCATTATGGTTCACGCAGGAGTCCAGCGGTGAATGGAACAGTCAGCAGATGTCGATAAACATCCGGACGCGTCACCTGGTGACCCACGAATAGCACATTTTAAACCACTTCGTCTGGTACATGTTGAAGCATTTTACTGGGTTAAGTGAATATCGTTCGTCCTGCTGGTGGTGCTAGAAGAAGGTTCAGGATGATGAGAGTCATAAGGGTTCATCCTCTGGACTCCAGAAGTCACATGTTCACACAAATGTCCAACAGGATGCATTCATAAATACACAAACTGCGAGTTGAGCGGTCGGTGCAGGTGTGCAGCCACGAGGCGGTTATTCCAGTTTGAGGACTAGACAAACTGTCACACTTTTTGGGTGTCACTCCAAAACAAATATGCACAGAGGGCTGGCCTTTTCTCTCATCATTTCCTCCCCCCCTCTCTCTCTCTCTCTCTGTGTACAACCAGCCTCACAGACGGCAGACCGCCCCCACACTGAAAGGAAGGAAGGTAGGGTGGGAGGGGACAGAGAAGGACCGGCACGTTAACAAACTACAGTCCACTCTCAAGAGGACAGAGGACGGATCAGAGAAGAAGGGTTTTGACTTGTTTGAAGAAGGAGTTGGTCTGACAACCGTTCCACCTCCGGTCATCTTGAGGAAAAGTAAACTTCAAGCAGAGAGCAGCAGAGAAGAAGACTCAAGTGGGAAAGGAGATTTTTGGATTCATATCTTCTTTCTGGCCGGTGAGTGTTGTAGTGATCAGCTTGAGTGATGTGTGATGTTTCAATCCCTCCCACTGCGTGTTTCAAATCTATTTATACAAATGGTGACTTTGGAAATATGCTAAAGGGGGGGGGGGGTTCGCTTCCATGCTGCTTGTTTTAGACTTAGCTGAGACGAGAGGGGCGAGGATCAACCCTTGTGTCGGTGCTGCGTGAGTAACAGCGGAACAGCCTTTGAACGGGACGGGGTGGTGGCCGACGCTTTCAGGCAACAATCTAAACAAAATCAATTCAAAGAAACTACTTGTAACCATTACCAGAACCCACGACACAATTATGATCGTCTAAGGAAGAGGGTTAATAAATAGAAACATTTAAAATATCTTGAAATATATCTATTGAAAATAGAGAAAATGTCAAAGTAGCCTAGTGCAGACCAACGCTCTTATGCTGGAAAAAGGCCGTAACAATTGAGTCACATTGTTGGATGATGTCACATGAGTCCTGTTTCTATGGGTGACTCAAACAAACCAGGTTGTTATCTATCTATATCAATATCTATATCTATATATATATACCAGTTGTCTTGCCCACAGATCCACTCTTATACTCCCATATCCATATGCTACATGGGTAGGTCAAAGTCCAGCAGGGATGTGGTCTCCATGATCTCCACTCTGGCCAGTAAAAAAAAAAAGAAGGACATTACCTTTTGTAATTACCTATCTTTATGACAAGTCGGTTGTAAAGTGAGGTATGCTGCCCCCCCCCCCCCCCCCCCTTGGAAAAGGAGTAAATAATTGAATGTAACAGAGGTGAGGCATAGTTTCTCATTATGAGGCAGAGAGAAAAGAGAGCCATTCTGAGCCAGTGACCCCATTAGGCGCAGGCCGTCCAATGATGTTTAAAAAGCTCTCGGGGTGCAGTGGGAGTCCCAGGCCCCAGGACACATCATGATCCCCCCCCCCCCCCCCCCCCCCCCTCGCTTTTAGCCCAGGCCCGGCCCGGAAGCAGACTATTCTTGTCCCGCATTGTGTTGCCGAGTTATTCCATTGTGTTCAATGCTTTCCATGACTCTCAGCAATTCCGGCGGGTCTGCCCCTTAAACCCCTCCATTATGGACCCGGCTTGCATCGGCACATTTGCTGTGCGTTGGCTTTTGCATTCAGTCCATCCGTCCCTTTCACCCCCCCCCCACCCCCACCCCCCCTCCACACCCCACTAACTTTTGACTTTTCAGCTAACGTTATTGCTCCCTGCAACAACAACAACAACAAAAAAAAAACTGAACACGAAGCAGGTGGAGCCAAGTTCGGTGTAGCGTGTTTCCTGCTGTGCTCACTGCTGATACAGGGCCAATGATTCTCTGAGTGATTCTCTAAACGTTGATCTCTGTTTTCATTGACATCCAGCTTAAGTTGATGGCAGGTAATACCTTTACAGATTGCTGCATATTAGACAGAACCTCATTCAAAAAAAAAGTAAACGCTTGCTAAATCATTACAAAACAAGATAGTGGTACAGAAAAAAAAAACTGCTTCCAAATAGGGAAGATATTGGCCAAGCACACTTTGAGAAAACCTGTTTTTTTTTTTACATTTTCACTTCCTCCTTTTAAATGCAAAGAAACAGAGAAGCGCTTTTGTGTTTCAACAAAGTATGCGTCAAACTCGTCACCACAGTAAAGTGTCCTCTTTCCTCTCATCACTTAAGGATGACCGATTCCTGGGTGAAAGATGACTCTCCAGCTGTCGGGGGGGAGGCGACTGCTGAGTGATTCCGTTGAGATGGAGGACGTTTCCCAGCAGACCCCAGTGACTTCCGCCGCCGCCTAAAGCCTCCCGCCGAATGTCGAAAGCCTAGGATGGAAGATCCACCAAGTGCTGCTCTGAGGCACTGGAACGACACGCTCAACCATCTCACCTCCTCCCTCTCGCGCGCGAGCACAACCGCCCGCTGCACCGCCATCACCAACCAGACGGGGACCGGCGGCGCCGCCTGCTGAGACGATGAGAATGTTTGTGAATTTCCGCCGGATACGAAAATGCCAGTTTGTGCAGCTGATGACCACCTGCCTGGTGCTGTCGGTGGTGATGGTTTGCTGGGAGCAGCTGGACAACAACGTCATCAGCCACGTCAAGTCCTACTCCTACCGTTACCTAGTCAACAGCTTCACCTACATCAACAGGAGCCTCACCATCCCACGCGAGCAGGCCAGGAGCTTCAGCAGCTTCCGCTACCTGCTGGACCACTCGGATAAGTGCGTCGACGAAGACGTCCTCCTCCTCCTCTTTGTCAAATCGGCCCCGGAGAATTTCGAGAGGCGAAATGCCATCCGATCCACCTGGGGCAATGAGACCTACATCCGAAACGCCCTGGGAGTGACAGTGAAGGTGGTGTTCGCCTTGGGAACACTGCAGGCCACGGGGAGCAGGGTCGGTTTTCAGGAGCGGCTCCTCCGCGAGGACCGTCTCAGCGGCGATTTGATCCAGCAAGACTTTCTAGACTCCTTCCACAACCTGACCCTGAAGCTGATCCTGCAGTTCCACTGGATGCACATCCGCTGCGCGCACGCCCGCTTCCTCATGACGGCCGACGACGACGTCTTCGTCCACATGCCCAACCTGGTGAGCTACCTGCAGGACATGAGCAGCAGGGGCGTCGCCGACCTTTGGGTCGGTCGAGCGCACAGAGGGGCGCCGCCGATCCGCAGCAAAGACAGCAAGTACTACGTGCCCCTCGAGATGTACCAGTGGTTGTCCTACCCTGACTACACAGCTGGGGCCGGCTATGTCGTCTCCGGGGACGTAGCTGACAAAATCTACCAAGCCACGCTGACCCTGAACGCCTCTCTTTACATAGACGACGTGTTCATGGGCATCTGCGGCAACGCCGTCGGCGTGTCTCCGCAGGACCACGTCTTTTTCTCAGGCGAGGGCAAAGCGCCGTACCACGCGTGCATCTATGACCAGATGATGACCTCGCATGGTCACGTGGAGGACATCTATGACCTGTGGAAGGCAGCGACCCACCCGCAGGTGAAGCAGAAGACCTCCGGACTCCTGGGGAGGCTGTACTGCACAGCGGTGAAGATGGCTCTCCTTTGTAAACCATACTATTTTAACACCTACCCTTGCAAAGCAGCCTTTTTGTAGTGTTACGTCAGGTTTGCGTGTGTGGGTCAGTATGTGACAGAGAGAGAGAGAGAGAGAGAGAGAGAGAGAGAGAGGGAGTGTGTGTCATAGGTCATAGGTCAAAATGAATGGAGAGGATCGTCTCTGCAAATATTACCTCAGTCCTTTCAGTCGGACACCGACGTCAAAACACTGGAGTGTGTTTCTGTGTTTCCAGAGGCAAAGAGGACAAGTTCACACTGAGATCAACAACAGAACCTGTTAACATTTTTACATTTGTACATTTTAACGCGGTCTGCCATCGATGGCAGAATGCGTTAAAATAGTTCCTTTAAAAAAAAAAAAAGAGATCTCACAAATGAGACTTTTAATTGGGTTTTTCCATCTCAGCCCAGTTGATCATAAGAGCGCTCCCTCCTGATCTTGGATTTGATTTCCTCTGCTGTGACACACACACACACATCGGTTGCAAAACGTCGTAATACTCACTTGACATTCGTCAATTTCATTACTTTTAAAGTAAAATGCAGAAGTAACGTTATCGGCTTGCTTCAGATGCCCGGTGTAGATGCTGCAGTCAGTCAGCGATGTGTCACATCTAAAAATGTCTCCGTGTCATGCAGTGCAAAATTCCTCACAGTGAAGTAGGATAGGCGCGTCAGCGAGAAAACGGTTTGTGTGCTGAAAATAATAATGACGAGCAACAAAGCAATGGCTCTTATTTTAACATGTTCCTGTTATTATAAGATCTTTTTTTGTAATTAGATTTGTGAAAAGGCTTCTTTTTTTTTTTTTATGAAATAAAATCTACGTGAAAGTCAAAGTGTTTTATTATTATTATATTAGTCTCGGTATCAATAATCTAACATATTTTAGGAAACACTGGAACGGTTGACTGCTCAACTCTTTTAACTGTTTCCTGACAACTTATATCTAGCAACTTCCTTACTTTGGGTGAGTCATGGAACCACAATGCAGTAAACACACAGTATGAAGCAATGCTCTGAAACCATGCGGGTAAGACGCGGATTACCGCACAAACCGACGTGTTTGTCCATCCTCTCTCCGTAGCAGCCGTTAGCGTCATTTTTTTTCAGTTGTGTGACTGAAAATTAGGATTAAATCAGGTCGGGAGAAATACCTAACCTGAACTATTTCATTCAGACATAAACAAAGAGATATGAAGATGTTCTCACACGCGCGTCTCCAAGTTGCTTTTGTGTTAATTTGCAATATTCAGGCCTTAAAGTATCGTACATCCAATTTCTGCAGTTTCCTCTCTGAGAATATGGAACTTCTATCAAATCTCATCTCAGTAAATTCCCATTTTATTTAAATATCACAGTGCCCCCCCCCCCCCCCCCCCCTCATCTCACCTCGACCTACTATGAATTGTCGAAAAATGTTTTATTGACGCGACCTGAAATGTGACGTTGCCTGGATTAGCTGTTCTCCTAACAGCTGCTCTGTTTCCAAGGCGGCGCGTAAAGAGGAAGAATTCACACAATAGGATTAAACCGTAAAACACCAACCAGCTGCCCACATCTGTTTCCTAAACGGCCGTAAATGACTGAGGGGTTTGTATTAAAGACGGATGATAAATATGCAATTTATTTAAATGAATAAAACCATGCACAATATGTGAGCTGCTTAGTATAATGTCCCTTGGAGATGAGAACTAGTTTGTTATTTTTAGATTCACTGGAGGTGATCGTTGCTGAGAACCGGCAACAGCAATACAAACGTCCTGTGTCCAGTCTTTTATGCTAAGCTAAGCTAACCAGCCGCTGTCTGTTTTTCCCACAGATACGAAAGAAAGAGAGATATCAGTTGAACGAGCGTAAAAAAACCTCATCATTTCATCACTTTATACGTCACAATCTCTCAGTTGTGATAACATTACAGCATTGCAGCCACTCGTGAGGCAAGACCAACGTGACAAAGACGTTGGTCTTGTGTTTGTTCATCTTTAACGGACGTTAACAGGTGCTGTATTTTTTTCAATTTGTGTCCAAATGTATATTCTTTGAGACAAAAAAACACCGTTCATTCCTGTGTGTCTTACACACAGTAAATATAGTGATGGAAAGTGGTCTGCATATAAAACTGAATAAAAAAGACAAAGTATACTATGTTGAAAAAAAGTCATATTATGTGATGAATACAATCATAATATGATTTGTTTAGAGAATATCATTTGAAGTCGTAGTGTGTGTTCAAAATATAGTTAAAAGTCATAGAACAGTATGTCGAAAAATCATAGTATCGCATGTCCCAAATTGCCATGAAAAAAAAAGTCACGTATGTCAAAAGAGATGTCACGTAAAAAGTGAAAGGAAGTGTGTTCAACGCGCGCGCTGGTCCGAGCGCTCACGTTGTGAGGGCGAAGACGTTCATTCTCAGCGTTACCTTCATGGTGGAAACTAACGGGTGAGAAGTGAGACAGGCGGTCAGCGGGTAGAACCAAGAAGTTCACGTGGATGTGAAAGTGAGGGGTCGAATCCTGCCCCCCCCCCCCCTCTTTAAAGCTGTCAGTATGGCGTCAACTGAAACCACAGAGGTCCTCAGTTAGGCAGCAGCATTATGATTTCAAATTATTTATATCTTTCTTATCAAATATTGTGTCTTCTTACAGCAGACTATAACTTGTCAATGACATCCTGTATTTTTTTTTAAATATATTTTTAAAAAGCAATCAACAGCATAACTTCATAAAGACTGACGTTGTTTTATGTCATTTTAAAACAGTATCAAAATATATAAAATACTATAATAAAAAACTTTCATAAAAATGTGGGACATAGTATATAAAGAATTTTAATGATTTTTTTTTCAACCTACTATGACTTATTTTTTTGACTTTTATACAATTTTCTCCAACATATTATACTTTGACTATTTGAATGACTTTATATGACGCACTATACTATGACTTTTAAAGACATTTACAAAAAAAGTCATGTCATTTTCCAATAAGTTATGACGTTTTCATGACATTTTAGACACTTGATTTTTTCAACATACTATGACTTAATTACATATTTCATGATATACCATACTATCACTTTTTTATTGACAGTTTTTGTTCTACTATACGATCACTGATTTCACATTTTCAACTGATCATTTTTTTCAACAAACTGACTTTTGATGACATTCTATTCTGACTTCTTTCATGTTTCAATATATACCACACTTTGACTTTTTTTTGACATCCTGTTTTATGCCTTTTGATTTTCTTTACTTTTTCATTACAATTTTTGACGTGTTATACAAGGACTTTTACACAAAGTTATTTTTTATTTATCAATACATTTTTTGACACTGCCTTTTATGACATACTATAATTTGACTTTCATGACAACTTGTTGACCTAACTCACCTTAAATGAATAATATATTTATCATGTAATAATATATTTGACTGCTGTCACGATGTTTTCCAATAGACTTTAAAGCCAACTCAACATTCTGTGGTTTTACATGCAGTTTGCCAGCAGGTGGCACTTAGTCACAAGTCCTTCATAACCATGGCCAGTAATAGTTTTGGATTGGATATGCGTATGGCTTACATTATGGCACAGGTGTGAGGTTAGTTTGTTTTATTATTCTGAACGCTCTACCAAAGCTCCTAAAACCCTGTAATGAACAGTTAAGCCATGATTCACTCACAATGTCCCAATTAAAATCCAGTAAAATCTAATTTTGATTCTATTGTTGGAAAAGCACAAAAGCATGCAGTTCATGTTCTCTTATTTAAACTATTGCGTTTTATGCATCATGTAAACAAACTCATTTTCTTCAATTTAACAAGTTCAAAAAAACAATGTGTGATCAGAAGTTGATGAACTCTGAAAGTGGAACATATATATAATGTTATGGCAGGTTTGACATGGGTCCTCTACGTCCTCGCAGCACATCAGATTAACTGTAGTGAAGGACAAAGGAATGAGTTGGTCTCTTTTCAGGCAATGTCAACAACAGCGCAACCTGCTGAATGCTGCGATATTAATTAGTGTTTCAACACAAGCAATTCATCTCACATTACGTACTTTAGACAACAAAACAAATGTACTCACAGCAATTTCAGTTTATTAAGACCCACAATAGGAAATCCCAAAAGTAGTCTGGTGAGGGAGGGGGGGGGGGGTATTAGCAATATACTCTCATAAGGGTAAAATCACATCAGCAAAATGCAGGTTATGAATTCTCAAAGAACAAGTGGGATTAAAAAAAAAAAAAGTACATTTAAATAAACATTCACAGAAGATAATAAAATCACGTGATTCTACAGTAAACCATAAGGAGTGCCTCTATGACGCACAGTACACCAAGCCACACACATGTTAGTATAGCATAATTAGCAGACTTTATACAGCACTTATACCTTTTAGTCCACAAGTAAGTTACTAAATGGTGGAGAACATCTAACACACACATCTTAATAGAACATGGAAAGAAATACCTGATAAGAACCTTTACGTTTTCAGACCCCATGACTTCGTAGCAAACAGCCGACCGTCGAGGTTAGAATCTACAACTGTCCGAGAGGGACCACCGTAGAAGTCACCTCGCTTTTAACACACACCAAAACTCAGAGCCAAAGTTTAGCATCGAGAAGTTATTTTTTTTCCTTTTCTCCCCCTCAAATATAATAAGCACAACGCAAGTGGACGATCGCTATCACCGCCTATTTAAAAAACAACAACAACCTCGCGGCTCAAATCAGGTCGGCCACATTCATGGGCATCTCCTCCACGGTAGTATTGTAAAACGTCTCGATGTCCCGAAGAGTCCTCTTGTCTTCCTCGGTGACGAAGTTGATCGCAACTCCTTTTCTGCCAAAGCGGCCGCCGCGGCCAATTCTGCGGAGAGCGAAGATGTGAGCGGCGTTAAAAGTCACCGGAGAGCGGAGGCGTAATGTGATGATGCAACACTAGATGATGCCACTTACCTATGAATGTAGTTCTCTCGGTTTGTAGGAAGGTCATAGTTAATGACCAGGGAAACCTGCTGGACGTCAATCCCACGAGCCTGAGGAGGGAAATAAAATGAGTAAAAAAATAAAAATCCCAAAATGCATTTTATATATATATATATATATATATATATATAGATTCTGTCGCTCGTATCAAAGTAACAGATTTCTACAGGAGAGAAAGCCATTGTGGAGTACGAGCCCTGATATTCCAAAGGTTTTGACTGCTTGGTCACTTCAGGACTGTTGCACCATTAAAAACATTTGGGTTGCATCTTCATTACATTTCTCACACACACACACACACACACACACACACACACACACACACACACACACACACACACACACACACACACACACACACACACACACACACACACACACACACACACACACACACACACACTAACCAGAAGATCAGTGGTGATCAACACTCTGCTTGAGCCAGACCTGAACTCCCTCATAATCACATCGCGCTCCTTCTGGTCCATATCACCGTGCTGTAGATTGAGAATGATTTAGTTAAAAGAAAAAAGAAAAAAAATGCCGCATTAATACCCATCAAACAGATCCGGTTAGAGAACAACCCCGTACCAGAGCAGAGACGGTGAAGTCTCTAGCGTGCATCTTCTCGGTCAACCAGTCCACTTTCCTCCTGGTGTTGAGGAAGATGACCGCCTGGGTGATCGTCAGCGTCTCGTACAGATCACACAGGGTGTCCAGCTTCCACTCCTGGAGGTGTCCGTGAAAAAAAAAAAAACCACAAAAAAAAACAAAAAAAAAAACACAAAAAAAACCAGCAATGCATTATCAACTGAACACGGTGAAGCTGACGCGTCAAACATTTATAGAAAGCAACACTATAAAAAAGCAGCTAACGTGTGACACAGCATAGTGAGACAAAGGACACTGGACATTAGGAAAGAGGTCCTCCCTGAGTCTCGTTTCCTATACTGTGCCGTTGATCTCCTTCCCTGGTGTACCCATGCTTACACGGCCACATGAGCCAAACCCGTGAGGCTCGGCTCCTGCAGTTTTAGCAGGGTGCTTTAAAGAGAAGAGACATTTGATATTCCTAACAGCTTGCCGAAACGTTAGACTACGGCGTTGTGCGGCATTGTGGGTAAACTCACCTCTCGCTCCACATTAATGTAGAACTGCTTGATACCCTCGAGGGTAAGCTCTTCTTTCTTCACCAAGATGCGAATGGGCTCTCGCATGAACTTCTTGGTCACCTCCAACACCTCTGCTGGCATGGTGGCAGAGAGCAGCACCACCTGTAAAAACAACAACAGCAACATATTACCATAAGATCAAAACACTAAAACGAGTCAATAAATGGTGCAGCATAAAGTCAAAAGATAAAGACCTAACTGTGGCACCGCACCTTGAGACAGAGGCCAACGAACATTAAGAAAGAGGTTCGACCGCGTCTCATTTTCAGTACAGCGAGTCATAATCTCCTTCCACGCAATACTCTGCTAGCATTATTGCACGAAACAAAAAAAAATCTGAGTCGCGCAATTATAGCAGATTTCGGTTTATGCAGAAGGGTTCCACATGGAGACAGTCAGCGTTGAACTTTTAAACCCCAAACGATTCTTACTTGAATGTTGGTGCTCTGCTTCTGGAAGATGTCGTAGATCTGGTCTTTGAAGCCTCGGCTCAACATCTCGTCGGCTTCGTCCAGGACAAACATCTTGATGCATTTCGCGGCTGCGCAGAAACGAGGCGTTAGGTTGAGCGTTTATTTGGGAAATGAAAATCGACTTGACGACCGGTCGATGCTTACACAGATGTCCCCTGTTGAGCATGTCAAACACGCGGCCCGGCGTGCCCACCACAATGTGAGGGGACTCGGCGTCCAGCTTCTTTATCTCGCTACGGAGATCCGTCCCTCCGATGCACGCGTGGCAGGCTGACCCCATGTAGTCCCCCAGAGCCAGGATGACCTTCTGGATCTAGTGAGGCGGGGGGGGAACAAGGGCCACAACGTGCAGAACGTCAGGATGACGCGCGATACAGACGGCGTGACATTCCCACAGTGTGTGGAACAACTGTTCAAAGCGATCAGTGAAAATACAAGAGAATCTCCAGTGTAAGAGTCAGTCCCGAAAGATGGTATGCCATCATATCACTCGAGTGTTCCACAGCAACATGTGAATACTTCAAAACCACAATCAAATCAAAGCCAGATTTTAGACCGATGCAGCCATGGACAGAGACTACACCAATCTCAAGAGGATACGCTCACAATTTCAGAATTTTTGAGAGTTTTTGAAAGAAGGGTACCTTAGGAACTGAATCAAGTGTCCTCAATATGCTGTCTAGGTCTGAGATACTGTGGAGGTCACTGACCTCAGAAACAGCATACCTGCTGAGCCAGCTCTCTGGTGGGAGCCAGCACCAGAGCCTGAGTCTCCTTCAGCTCTATGTCCAGCTGCTGCAAGATAGAGATGGCAAACGTGGCCGTCTTGCCAGTGCCCGACTGGGCCTGGGCAATGACGTCATAGCCTGATGGCAATGGGACAAATATTAGTCGCGTGAAGAAAAGACGTCTTTTAAAACCGATTTTACAAATTGTGCGGACTTCCTGCGGTAAACAAGAAGGTGTATAAAAACAGAACAGTATTGAGTGATCAGTAAGGAAAAAAGATATCCCCATTATTTGGTAAGTCCCGAAAGATGGTAAAGCATCACTTCACTCAAAACATCAACAATCCACTAATCGGTTGAATATGTTTCTGTACCTTTGATGCAAGGTATGATTGCCCTTTGTTGAATGGCAGATGGCTTTTCAAAACCATAAGCATATATTCCCCTGAGAAGAGTCTCCTTCAGGTTCATATCATCAAAGTTGTCCGTAATCTCATTCCAGTTGCTCTGAAGGGGAAAAAAAAGAAAAAAAGATACTGAGTGTAAGCGCACCAACTTCATGCTGAATGTATATTTATATGCATTTCAGATGTCATTTTGTTGTGTTTATTACCTCGATGACACCATCAGGCTCCATTCCATCTGGCCCCCCATGGTCTTTTGAACTGTAAGAAGAAGAGTCGGGTGATAATTTACTTTATGTCAACTTACAATCATATTACATCACAAAAAAATGAAAAAAGATTTATTCAGGATAGAATATCAACTACAAGTTGATTGGATTGTAATTGACGTTTGTTGATTTCTCTTTATGAACGACCGTTAAATATACCCGTCCCGTTATTACCTTGCCTGAAACTGAGCACACCCACCAGGCTGAGCTGCTGTAGAATTGTTAACGCAGCCGTCTCCAACTTAAGCCAATGTTAGCTATCCATCAGTAACAACGCAATCATCTGCATGACAGACAGTGAATATTCACAGAGCCATGTGCCTTAAATCTTAATGTGAAAACCCCGGTGGACCCGCTGCACAGCATTCTCCTCTTTCTGTCCTCTGAAAGGGAGCGCTGCTGCCTGGGCGATGGTGCAAAACTGATCTGGTCTTAAGCCTGGAGCCATAAAGCCCCTCCCCCCAATCCCATTATCTTTTCAAACTACATTGCAGGAGCGCAAACAGACCAGCATTATTCATTTGAACTAGTTTGTTGAAAGTAAAAGTTTAAACACGTTTCACCTCCCTCTGCTCAGAATGTTGCCATCTAGTCTCCCCTTCTAAAGGGGTGAGAGGATGACGGCCTACTCTGGATGACCCAATGCCCCTCTGATGTATCCAACCCCCACGAGGACCGATGAGCTCTAAACACATTTTACATAGATATCAAATGCATAAATTGGAACAGCAGCTTACTTGATGACATCACCACCTCAGCTGGTCTTGCTAATGAGTTTAATCCGGGTTTGTTTTTTTTACAATCAAACTAAATATGACAACCCAGCTTTTTTCGTTGTCATTTAAAATAAATAAATAAATAAATATATATATATATAATAAATAAATAAAATATATATAATTTTTTTGTTTTGTTATATTTGGTTGTGAAAGTACTTGACAGTGAAGAACCGGAGTAAACTCGTATACATGTGGATCAGATCCGGATTGCTGTATGCTTTGCCGACGAGGAAACGCTACAGAGACGTCAATACCAGCAGCAAGTTTCAAAACGACTCGCGAGATCAGGGTGTTCTAGGCGTGTAACATGAGCGCTGAGGCCCCCCCGGTGCTGGTTTACTGCCGGTCCCGCTGGCAACGCCTCACATCTCCGGCTGAATCTTGACAAACCGACCAGATTTGAAGCTTTAACAACTAACTTCTCGCCTAAAAACATCCTACAATTACTTTCTGTGACTTAACATTTCGAAAGTTTTAACTTCCAGTTGTGTTATTTCTCCTCCGCCATGTTTCCTGTTGCAAAATGCAGTCTGGGATATTTGGCTGTCCCAAGTACAGACATGTCACCTCCGATGCATCACCGGTAAAAATGGGCGGAGCGAGACACATCAGGGCATTTTGACCTGGCCTGGCTCGATGCGAACTTTGAATTGGAACAGTATATGGGCTCAGACTGATGACGTTTAAAAAAAAAAAAAAAAAAAAAACCCCACAAGTACGCATATTGAGAAAGGCCCTTCAGTTACTGTCATGGAAATAAACAGAGCCCCATCACCAACGATGTACCCAAAATCTCTTTATACATATCAGACTCCGGGGCTTTGCTGGACGCACGTGCCAAAACCCACGAGGGCTCCATTACCTGCCTCTGCATAAATAACCGCTTATGGGACCTTTAAAGGTTAGAGGCCTGCTCATACGACCTCCGATGATGGGGATTAATGTCCATTTGGAATCAAACGCGTTAGTCAATATGTCGGACAGTTGGGCCTGTGGTGCCTACGGTGGTTTCTGGTGCCCAACTAGGCCGAGTGGTAGCCAGGCCTAACGGTTACTCAGACTAACAACCACCGGCTTCGACACCAAAGTAATTTAAACAAATAAAATACAACCTCGTTTTCAGAACTTCCATATTGAGTTAAGAAAAAGCAACCTAATCCAAACGGCTAGAAATTTGTAAATTGTGTAGCTAACCTTACATGGCTAGCTAGCATCACTGTCAGCAGCCAAATCGCCCTCACAGCGGTTGAGGCCTAACTAATGTTAGCTAGATAACAAATAATTCGGCATCGTGCACACAACCATGGCACTCTTAAGCGCCCGTGAACATACATAATTACTATTTTTTTTAAATGTACCAAATGTACGATTGTTACCTGTTGTAATCAGCAGAATCGCTAGACATGATCCGTTCCCAACTTCAGCATGCGACTGGAAAGATCGCTGATGGCGATGCCAACTGCTTTTATGCAGCCGGACTATTTTCCCTGTTGAACTGAAAATGCTCAGTTTCGTTGATAATATAGTCCCAGTTGACTGACTTAATGTTTGGATCACACTAAGTTGTATTCACGATCTGATTTTTACAAATGGATATTACAATAACCAATAAAAGTGCAAAAACTAAACAGACTATATTTCTTAGCGGAAGGATATTGCAGTAATAAGTAGTGCTTGGGCTGCTACAGTGTGTCAGAAAGGACAAAATTCGTCATGACAAGGTTGCGCAATGTCTTTTTTAGAGGGTTCGTATGAGGCCGATGCAAGGGGTGTTAATGAAATACAGTTGCAGTAAGGATAACATTACGGAGTTCATGAAATATAATTAATGTGACATTAGGAGAAATTAAAAATTGAAAGAGAAAACGTACGTCCTCATCATCCTGAAACCACTTTTTAATGGTAAGCAGTTTAAAGGAGGGAACGCAGCAGTGAATGCAGTGCTTTTCGTTCTATATTCATTCATATTCACATATTCTATAATAATTAGGCACATTGGTGGAATATTACATTGCAGTGAGTGAGCTAACTATGAACGACAGCTGCGTATCACAATTGAGGACTGCTTAATACGTTCTTTCTTTCAAAAATAAGAGTCCCTCTCATTTGTAACTGGCATGTGTAATGGAAAAGGTGCAGCAGAGGGAGGCATGGCACGTTGTACATCCTCAAGAAACCTGATTGGACAGACAAACTTGTCTCCCCAGTCTTTATGTGGCACGTTTTTCAGTGTTGTAAACTTCCACTGCTGGACTTGACTAACTCCAAATTGACTCTGAATTACGCATGATGCCTGGAGGATCTGCACCCTCTTCTGCTTTCAAACCACGGCCATGTCTGCAGACTATACTGTTTCCCCCCCAGATGTGGATGAAGTTCACGTTAATCCTTGATTGAACAAGTAGTGTGCATGGAATTCCCTGTGATATCAAAGTCTGTAACCCTTTTTAGAGCTGAACTCGAATCTGAACCTTCGATAATCTACTAAAGTAACATCATGTTGTATAACCTTGTCTCTTGAGTGCCTCTAACGATCCGTCCTCCAATGATGTAAAGTAACAAAGTAAATTTTTTTTATCTGGCACACTTGTGAGGTATACCTGAGTAGTTCCTTTATGCTCCTCCAGTTCATGTTTTCATACAAAACATATGAGCACCTTTACGTGCACCGGTATAGATTTAACTAACTACAGTAGTATTAGCTCCTCCTCTGTCACAGCATGCTTATTACACATCAATACATTAGAAATAATCCAATAATATCAAATCTATTTTTCATGAATTCAATAATCACTCTCTAAAAAGGGCTATTCCGCATAGTTTTATTTGTGGACACTTTATTGCCGACCTGATAACTCTTGTATTTTTACTTATGTGACATTTTTTAATGCAGACCCTTTGTAATGGGTTATTGCTACTTTTACTTAAAGCTACCAGGACCTTTGATTTTGTGTTGACTCTGGCGGTCCCTGTGGACAAAAGCGTAGTGTTATCGAGCACTAGAATCCCTCTAATACAACTTGTATTTATTGGCAGCAGGATCTGACCGTCTCCATGTCCTGGTACTGACTGTCCCTTCCCAACAATATGGCCTGGGCCTCCAGTCCGTGCGCCGTCGTTCTTGGCTTCCAGCGAGGCAAAGCTCCGCTCCTGGTTCGGAGGAGGAGGAGGAGGAGGAGGTGCTGCTGCTGCTGCCGGGCGTGGAGCTCTTCACCTCCAGGAGCTCACACAGAATTAAATTGAGGCTATTTCATAACGAGTTAAAAGTTCCTCAACTGTAAGTAAAGGACTTTGAATACCTCTTCCACCAATCGGGGGTGTGACCTGAGGAGTGGCTTCGCCTGAAATCTGATTGGCCACATAGGTGCCGCCCCATTGCAATGATTTGCTGTCTGCCCTATCAGAGGCACGACAGAGGAATGTAAGAAACTGTAAGAGAGAAAATGTTTAAGTAAGTTAAATTAACAGTTAAATTATATATTTTCCTCCCTATCTGCCCAGCTTGTATTGTGGACAAAGAGCTGCTAGTTCTGCTTTAGATATTCAAGAGACATCTTGACTGAAAACAGGTCAGATCAATGCTATTCCTACCCTACAGGAGTCAGTGGCCAACGTGGGTCACCCCAGTTATTAAGACATGTGGACACGCCACCGTCACCACTGTACACATCTGTAAAATGCAAAACCTATGTGGACTGCTTCACTGGCTCAATTAATCTTGAATGTTTCTATATATTCCAGAAATATTTTTCAACACTGTGCCTTACATATTACAGTAATTCGTACAAGACATGTTTTTATTTAATTTTTTTTTATTACAGAACAATGCTGCTGTACAAAGAGAGAGGTTTTTGAAGGAAGACAAACAACAATAAATTTAGATTGAATAAAAGAAAAAAGAACATTTTCTTAAGTTCTTACACCAAAGCAGAGCAGTGGTGTGTACTTTGACTCTAATGCACAATGGTGTAGTAGTTGGAGAAGAGTTCCTCGCCTGCTGTAATGTCTCTGAGTGACACGAGGACAACACAGCGTAGAGGCCTCTGTGCGTCATGGCTGTAGTTGACATTGGGCAGATACTGGCGGAGCCGGATGGGAAACTCGTCCGGCACGTCGTATTCCTGGTAGCACACGTTAGCAGGCGTCTCGTAGGAGCAGTTGTTCACGTACTGACCGACAGCAAGTGGGTTTTGTGGTGTGGATGTCAGCCAGCTGGTGTCGCTCATCATGAAAGGCCCCAGTCGGTCCCTGCCACTGCATGACTTGAACACCATTTTGGAGATGCCTTTGTCATTTCCATCAATCAAGACACCATCAATACACCTGAATACAAAAGGGTTTCTGATGGACTGGAGGAGGATTGGCTCATAGGCTTGATAGACCGTACCAGGGTACATGGCCACTGTAGCTCCTTTGGGTACACTTCCTTTGGTGACAAACACTCCAGTTCCTGCAGAGGGTAAAGAGCTAGGTTTCCGGTCAAGGCAGAATCCCAGTGACTGTAACATGGCACCATCTCCACACACTGGATTTCCTCCACACTGGTCTTCTTCACTTGTTATTTGCCCGAGAAAGTGAGTTTGAAGAGCTCGGAGATCCCCACGATCAGCCCCATGACTCCTGAGCAGGAATCTGAAGAGCTGCAGCAGGCTCTGTGAAACCTCCTCATCCGGGACTAGTTTGTCTTTCGAGCGCTCTGTCACCTGCCGCAAAGTGTTCTCATTTTTGGACAGGTTCAGTGCAACCCAAGGTACAAACCTGTGTCTGTACGATTTCCATTTGTTCTGAAATCTTTTTAGAGCAGTTCTAAACATCCAGGTAGACGTCTGGTAGGTCGGACGTGGAGGAAAGAGCAATTCTGCTTCAATTCTAGAGTCACTTCCTACATGTTGCTCCTAAATAAAAGCACAATTTTACCCAAATCCGTCAAACTTTGATGACGTGTTTTTTCACTCAATCATACGTGTGTAAAATATATTATGTAATGACTAGAAAATGAAAATAAAAATCACTTCAGCATGTGGTATAACCAAGGAGCGACCGATGTTGTACTTTTATTTTACTATATGATGCTTCAACCGGAAGAACTTTTCCCGTGCTTCTTAAAACTTTACACGCATTAGCCAGCTGGATGGGCGGAAAGGGAGTCGGGCAAAGACAAACATGGTAAGAAATGGTAGTTTTTAATCTGGTCCTCTGATGCAGATGCAAACAGTGGTCAAAAACATAAACTATCACTTTTGTTGTGAATCATACAGTCAAGCAGCGGGGCTAAGTACCTCACATTCCCTTTTTTATAATGAAAACAAACGCTGCTCTCGACATTAGCATTAGCTAACTAGCTCACGGTGAGCCTAGCCAGCTTGCCTAGTTAGCTAACGTTAGCTAAGCTTGCTAGCCTTTAAGCCAACTGACAATCCAAAATTAGCCAACGTTACACACACTGCAGCAGCGTCAGCTATGTATTGTTGTCGAGACGATTTTATGACCGGCCCGGTTGTTCAGTGTTATCATAAATGTAAAGATGCTAGCCACCGAAGGCTAGCCAGCCATTCAACACGTTTCCAGTCGGTCTCTGCTGTCAGGGGGACATGTTATTGCTGCTTATCTTATTGTCGTTATTAAATGTGATAATCAATGATTCCATGTTTATCTAGCTAACAACTAGCCCACTATTATTTCGTGAAATGTTGGATTGAGTACTGCAGTCTAACCTTACATTTTTGACAACTGATAAATATGGTTGTTGTTTTTTTTTATTGTTGTTGCTATTGCTGTTCTTTGCACTAACGTGAGTCTATTCGTGTGTTGCAACAACAAGTGTTTTGTATGTCTTTGTGCAGAACAAGCTGAAGTCCTCACAGAAGGATAAAGTTCGTCAGTTCATGATTTTCACACAATCCAATGAGAAGACTGCACTGACCTGCCTGTCACAGAATGACTGGAAGCTAGATGTTGCCACGGATAAGTTTTTCCAAAATCCAGAGCTCTATGTTTCAAATCTAAAGGGGGCCTTAGACAAGAAGAGGCTCGATCAACTGTACAACAGATATAGAGGTACAATATATCCAGAGAGAGGATGTTATGGACAGTATAAGAATACATCATATATTATATAACAGTGACTTGTTAATCATTGGCTGGAAAGTGATTAATCGAGCGCTCTTCACACTCTTTAATATTTAGATCCTCATGATGATAACAAGATCGGCATTGATGGGATCCAGCAGTTCTGTGACGACCTGGCTCTGGACCCAGCCAGTATAAGTGTCCTCCTCATAGCCTGGAAGTTCAGGGCAGCAACACAGTGCGAATTTTCAAAACAGGAGTTCATGGATGGCATGGCGGAACAGGGGTGAGAACCAATTTTCAGATACCTACAAAACGATCACGAAACGCCCTCCGTTTGACCTAAAGTGGACTTCCTCGTCAAACTCGCAGAGCTCCTAATACTTTATGTGATATTATATGTAGACGGATGATGTGCAGCGAAAACATGCGTATCAGTATAAAGACTTCTGGGCTTTGTTCTAGAAGGTGTCGAGTACAAACTGATTGTAGGTTTGACAAAGTTACCATTATGCATACGCATGAATCTCATGATATAATAGGTGTACAGCAGACGACGATGGTTGCACTGTTAAAAAAACATTCTGCTTTGTGTTCCCCTCAGGTGTGACAGCATAGAGAAGCTAAAAGCTCAGCTGCCAAAGATGGATCAAGAGTTAAAGGACCAAGGGAAATTTAAGGACTTTTACCAGTTTACATTTAATTTTGCAAAGAATCCGGGCCAGAAAGGTTTGGGTAAGGATCCTTCAATACGTCTCATCATCATCATCATCATCATCATCATCAACTGTTTATTTGTTCAGTGTATTTTGAGCTTTTTCTGGTTATCTTACAGATTTAGAAATGGCAATTGCATATTGGAATTTAGTACTGGCTGGAAGATTCAAGTTCCTGGAGCTGTGGAACAAATTTTTAGTTGTAAGTTTATCACTCAGAATTAATAAAAAAAAAAAAATGCAAACATCACTTCTCATTGACGTCTCACTTTTTTTTTTTTTTTTTTCCATCTTTGCTCTACATCTTTTGCAGGAGCACCACAAAAGATCAATTCCTAAGGACACTTGGAACCTCTTACTTGACTTCAGCACTATGATCACAGATGACATGTCGAATTATGACGAGGAAGGTTTGTAGCGACAGTCGGCTAAAAGTGAACCCGTTTATCACTGTGTGGATGCACGTGTCTGTGACCTGTGATTGTTCCTTCCCAGCCTATTGGAACAGGTGCCTCTACCCTGCTTCACACAGGCCTATCATGGTCTCACAGTATCAAATTATCAGATCGGTCCATAATCATGTCTTCACGCATCGTGGAGTCAATTCATTTAATCTGTGTTTTTTTTGTTTGTTTTTTATTTCTTCTTTCAATAGGCGCATGGCCCGTCCTTATTGATGACTTTGTGGAGTTTGCACGACCACACATCGGGACCAAAAGCACGGCAGTTTAAGCTCTCGCTGTGGGAACATCCACGGGAGGTTTCCTAAAAAAAAAAAAAAAAAAAAAAAAAAAAACCCCAGAGAGGCAGTGACCGGAGGACAAGAAGACCGCACTGAGCTGAGAACTATGTTGCCTTTTCAACCCTCAGGACTGAAATATTTTACACAACAGAGACTTTATATATATGTGTGTGTGTATTTACATATATATATAAAAAGGCATATCTCTTTGTTGGTCAACTTGTGGTGGTTTGGATCTTTTATCTTAAGTATTGGGCTTTTTTTTTTTTTTTTTTTTTTTTTTTTTGTGTGTGTGTGCGCTCAAGCCAACTAGAGAGGAGTCACCGTCTTGGCCCGTTGATGTGGTTGGGCTCCGCTCAGAAGCAGGTAGATAGACACACTTTTGAATTGTTCTCTAAACACGAGGGGTTCGCGACGGGATGTTGTTCTTTAAATATTGAATTTTAATACTCTTGTGTGCATTCTTGTTTTTGTTTTATGATGCATTTGTGCGACAAGTCAGTATAAAACATTGATTGTAATTTTTTAAGCATAATGCTGTTTGTTTAAACACAAATGTATAAAGATAAAATAAATGTTTCAATTTGGTATCTTTAAAGCTCCCAGGCCTTTGTATTTCTGTGTAAAGAAAAAAGAAAGTCTCAGTAACACCTGGTTAGATAATACTTCTGATTTAGGGCATATCTGCCCAAAATCCATCACAAATCCTTCCTCTCACTTCAACACCAATGATGTTTTATTAATAACTTCATAAAGCTCATGGTTTATGATTTGCCGGGTCATTTTCTTCCGCTTGGAGAAGTCTGTATAACTGCATTTAAAGCCGACACCTGACAATGTCTGGCTTTGGCATGTTAAATTATACATACGCGATTATTCTTTTAGGGAGAAACCATATGCAGAAGTTGAGGTATTCTTTTGGACACACGTGGCTCTCTTCATACTGTATCTTTTATATGACGCGTTGTGAGATAACTCTTATCATTATATGTGCTCTATAGCTCGACAAAACCTCCACGTTGAGCGCTTTCGACACTGTATTAATTGCCTCGCGCCGCCTCCTTGTGGCGGTAACGTTTTTAAGGCTCGAGCGGTTGCTAAGAGCCACTGTCAACAGACAGCGTGGTAACCGTAAACCGGAGAAAGAGACGACCGACCGCTTTGGCTGAACGTTGTTCTTCCTCTGTAGGGTCTTTAGTCAAACATGTCTGGCGTTACAGACACGGGCTGGGACGAGGACTTTGCTTTCCCTGAATCTAACAATGAAAACCAGGCTCTGGTGGAGGAGGTGAGTGTGAGGACGTTAATTAACTATGTTATTTTAGTAACGTCTGCTATGTAACGAGTTACTGATACTGCTGTGTGACTCTATTAACCTGACGTGGTCAAACTAAGTTAGTTGGTACATTTCGTTACCGTCAAACGCAAAAATAAAAAAAAATATTCAACCGTCTGGTCATCGTTTCGAAATGATATCTGCTGACCCAAAGACTCTATGAGTTATGCTTTTACTTTTCATAATTTGAGGGGAAAAGGTTGCCATACAAACGTATGCTTTATAAGTAATAATTATATAAATAATAATGATATAAATATAAGATTTTAAAGTGTGTCATAAATGTCTGTAATTCCTGTATTGCAAAGTGTTTACCTGTTTCTATGTAGGCCTGCATATTTGCTTAGTTATTAAGGGATGTCTGTGTTTCTCAGTAGTATTGAACTGTGATGCCTATTTGAACTTGTCTGAAGTTATTTCAAATATGGCTCACATGAGCTTCATCAGTAACTTGTATACAATGCTCTGCATTGCGACCGTGTTGTATTAATTCCATTGTTAGCTTTAGGCCGTGTGTCTCTAGTATCTAGGATTCACAAGTTGTAAATGTGATCTGTTCATGTGTCACAAGTCAAATGTTTGTAACTGCATGTAGTGATGGGCAAACCATATGAGACCAGAACAAACTGCAAACTGTATTTCTTGTATGTTGTGCTTTTATTATGGTAACTTTCTCAACAACAGATTCGTGAAAAAGAGAGAGAGTTGGTGCAGCTGGAAAACCAACTTGAGAAAAACAAGGATCAAAATCAGTTAAAGACCGAATTCCTCAAAAATGCTGAACAAGAGCTGGATAATACTGAGGTAGGTATATCGGAATGCGTTGTGCATTTATGAAATGTCAGACAGACGTGTGTCTCCTCTTGTATTTGGGTTATCGTCACAGTATCGAGGTGTGTTGTTCATTTCTCCTCTTGATTGTGCTGCACACAGGCTCTGTGCAAGGCAAAGGAAAGGGAAGGAGAGTTGGAGAAACACCTCACCGCCCTCGCAGAAAGGGAGAAAGGTCGCCTAGCGCAGGAGACCGCTAAGATGGAGAATGATGAAAGATCTTTAGAAGAAAGGAAGAACATGCTAGAGGTCTATACCATCCACAACATATATATATATATATATATATACTTCAACAGAGAAACAAGTACTCAATCTTTTTTTCCATATCTTCAGAACCATATCTTCAAGGCCAAACAGAAGCTAGAGGAGTTCAGGAACCAGATGAACTGGGACCAGCAGACCCTGGATGCCTTTTTAGAAGATTCGGCGCTCAAAGAAGAGGACACGATGGCCATCATCAAGTACGCCCAGCAAGATGAGCAGAGGATCAAGGTGAGGAGAAAAGGGCTGTGCACCTATTCTGTTTTCAGTCAACTAAAAATGTTTACAACTTCCTGAACTGAGATCTTTGTAATCTCTATCAATACAGTCGCTCACTCTGGCTCTAGAAAAGAAGACGCTGGAGGCCAATGGAAAGCGCAAAGCACTCGACAAGGAATTGACCGAGACTATATCGGCACAGGTACTACAAGAAGACGCTGTACATTCTCACACTCAAAATCTTGAAGATGTTCACGTTGTCTATGAGAATACACGTTTGTTCTGCTTTCCAAACAGATTGCTTTGGATAAAACTACAGAAAATTTGCAGCAGGCCCACCTGGAGACACAGCAGCTCATCCACCAATGGGAAAACACCATCAGGCAGATAAAGCAACGAGACGCTGAGATGCAGCAGTGTGCTCTGGTAAAGTCTGTGACCTTGCGCTTCTGTTCATGCCGACTGATCCAAAGCACATAAACCTCTGAACGAGTAAAAACCAGCAGGATGAACGTACGTTGAACTGGACAGTCAAGTGAAAAGTGTTCGTAATCCCGTCTTTTGCTCCTTCTACACGTCCAGCTGCTTGCCCAAGCCAACCAGAAGGTCAGGGAGAGGAATGCCACCGTCACGGAGAGGAAGCACTTGTTGGACACTCAGAGGAACGACAACAAGGACGTCGAGAGGAAGATAACCATGGCCGACCGACGGGCTGTCAAGCTGCGGCAGGATTTGAAGGAGCAGGAGAATAACTGCAGCAGGCTGAAGGATGAGGTCAACTTTTGAATCCCGTTAACCAATATTTTCCGTTTCAAAGAATGCTTCAATTTAGTTTTTAGATGAACGAGTGAATTGATTGTCATGTGTCTTAAAGCTTGATAGTTGCAAAGGCCGACTGGACAGAGCAAACCACGATGTGGAGTCTGGGACGTCCCAAATATCCAGAATGAAGAAAGACATCCAGGATAACAATGACAAGTCAGTGAAATCTTACAACACATGTCTGTTGCTGTATTATTACTCTAGCTTTAGTACACAAGCTCCGTCTGTGTGTGTGTGTGTGTGTGTGTGTGTGTGTGTGTGTGTGTGTGTGTGTGTGTGTGTGTGTGTGTGTGTGTGTTGTAGACTCAAGAAGGCCCGGGCCTACAATGTTGCGCTGGAAGAGAAGCTGAAGGTTGTGACTCAGACGGCCCTCAGTGAGGAGGAGAGAGCGGACCAGATGGACCAACTCCTCAAGGATGAGGAGCACACGATCAAGGTAAGCAGCCGGACAATCCCGAAACGTAAACCGTTCATTTTCTGTGTTGGCAGCTGGAAAAGAACTGTTGTTTAACCTGAAGTGAAGTTATTTTGTAACGCCGTTTGTTCTAAAATCAAATCGGAAATTAGACAAATTGTCTCGTGAATGAGATTTTGAAGAGCTTTCATTTTGAAATGCTACCTCAGAATGTCCTGTTTTTTTTCTGAGTGACACCTTGAGGTGGCCTGCTATTAAAGCATTAATAGTTGTTTTTTTTCAGTTCCTCATCTCAGGACCTTTTTGCACCTCAGAACACTCATTGATTTTTTTTTTCTTCTGATGGCTTTTGGGCACAATCAAAACACAAGCTTCTTGTTGGTTAAGCCATGAATTTAAAGCTGCACTAACCCCTATCATATATATATATATATATATATATATATATATATATATATATATATATATATATATATATATATATATATATATATATTCATATTCATACCCTGTGATTGGTGGATGTTTTTAGTGCTTCATGTGACGTGAGCTGCAGACACTTCACAAACAATTAATAAACAAACAAAAAAATATTTTTTTTTAATTGATATTTTGATTAACAGCTAATGTTCTCCTAAAAGCACACAACACAATAATTGACCATCAATCAAATATGAGACAGTTCTGTTTTCTGTAAAGACTAACTAAACTAACTCTGAAACTAAATGTGGATTTAGAGAACCCCCGATTTCACTGAGCTCAAAAATGATGCAGCTTTGCTCTGTCGCTGTGTAAACCCTGTCTTCTCCGTGCTTTGCTGTAGGAGTTGGATGTCCAGCTGCGCGACTGCAGCGAGGAGCTTTTTCGCCGTAAACAGTGTTTGCAGGCTCTCAAGACAAAAGAGAAGGATTCCATCGCACAGGTTTCAAGGAGTAAATACAGCATCACCAGCATGGACAGCCAGCTCAGAAAGCTGGAGAAGGATTCAATAAGACAGCAGATGATCATGAGCGAACAGGCACGCTTACCAAAAAAAAAAACACACACACACACACACACACACACACACACACACACACACACACACAAATGTGGCTTTCTACAATCAGACTACACGTCTTTTTCTTAGTCTGGTGCTAAACTCTGCAACGGCGACACATATACTCAGACTTTCCTTTCATTCTGCTGCATCGTGTAGGACTCCCAGATCTTCGGCCTGGCTCGAAAACTGGCGCGGCTGCAGGGCGACGTTCACGCAGACGAAAAACAAACGCTCGACGTAAAGATCGCAGAGCTGCAGAAAGCCCTGGAGGAGAAGAAGGACACAGCCAGCATGCTTACCAACACGCTCAAGGAGTCTGAGGTCAGTTCGGTTGTTTGTCCCCTCACCGTACCATTCTGCATTTTCTTTTTTTTCTTTTCTTTTTTTACACACCAAACCGGTGAAACAATCCCCTCGTGTCTTCGTCTCTGACAGGATGATATTCGCTATTTGAAGAAAGAGATGGAGAAGTCAGAGGCTCAAAAGAAAGATCTGACCGACAAGGTGGAGTTGCTCATCCTTCTCCGAAACAGCAATGAAAAGGAGCTGAAGAGACTCAGGCTCAGCGGACAGGTAACTAACCGCTGTCACTGCGTATACCATAAACCATGACGTGTGGACGTACTGCGAGTGGTTCTTTTCAACACTGGTTTGATTCATTCCTCTTATTGCTGAATCAATTATTTATCATTTTTCAAGTAAAACTACCAGACATGTAGTGGTTACAGTCACTCATTTTTCTCTTTTTCATATAATTGTAAATTGTAAACACTTATTTTCATGATCAACAATTATTTTTTTGCGATTAATCAGTTGTAGCCTGTAGATTGCAGGAAAATAGTGAAACATGTGAATTTTAGCGCTTATTATTTATTGACGTTTTAAAGAAAAACTGAGAAATAAAAAAAAAAAAAATTAGTGGATGATTTAATAATCACAATGGTTGTGAGTCGCAGTTCTAGCTTTCACCTTTAGGACGTCAATGCAAGCCGCTCACTAATCAACCGCAGACGTCAGCGCTGTCTGTAGACACCAAAAAAGCTGATGTCATCAGTCCGCTAATGATGTTTATAAGGGTTTTACACTAAAATATCTCCGACATTATGTCGTGTATCTGAAAATGAACAACAAAACCATGCACTATGTTGACTTCACCTGATCAGGACAACATGGTGGAGCACTACGTCTTGAAGATAGAGGTCAAGCGTCAGAGCGACCTGCTGTACAACAAGACGGACAGCGTGCTGTCCTTGGAGAAGAGGAAGCTGCAGCTGCAGAAAATCATACAGGACAGGGAGGAAGAGGTGAAGGTCTACAAAGAGATGCTCAGCCAGCAGAACAAGATCAGGGAGCAGGAGAGACAGAAACTCAGGTAAAACAAACAAAAAAACCCCAGCTGTGACCACAAATCTCACTCTCCTCCAGCCCACTATTTCACTTTTGCATGATTTTGAGAACGATCACTTTATTCAGCGTTTGATTTTTGTGCCAGTGCTGAACTGAATGAGAAACTGTTCAAGATCGACACCATGAAGAAACGCTTTGAGCTTGCGATGCTTTCGATGGCAGCTCCCGACGGGGAAGAGGAGAAATCCCAGGCGTACTACATCACGAAGGTGAGAGGTCTTTCAACGCGCCAGCGCTTTACGTGCCGAGTCTGCTGAAGCTGAACACCCGGCGCTTTGCGTCGCTGCTGTGTGCTTTTCATCAGGCGGCGCAAGAGAAAGAGGAGCTCAAGCAGAAGGGAGACGGTCTGGACGCCGCAATCCGCAAGATGGAGCTGGAAAACAGAGCTCTGGAGAACACCATTCAGCTGTTCGACAGCAGCAACTCGACATTTCGCAAATCGCTCAACAAAGTAGATGAATCCAGTAGGTACAGGTAGACTGAATGAAAGAAAATCAGCAACAAGGTTCTTAACAGGGATCATCAGCAGGAAGTGAATCATGTGTAGATTTCCCCCTCTTTGTCCGTATATAATCAATAGAGCACCTCTCGCTGATCACAAAGTCATTTAGGCCGTTTCTGTTTCAGGTCCAGAGCACCAGGAAAAACTGAAGCTAGAAGAGCAGCTGAGGGCAGCTGAGGAGACGCTGAAGTATAAGATAAGACAAGGCGATGAGCTCCAACAGGACTTACAGGTTATTTCTATTTATAGCCTGTTTGAGATAAATGCAGTTTCTGAACACTAAACGCCTCGTCCTAAAAAGCAGCGTAGTCTTCACAGCACTCCCCTATTTCTCTTACATGTATCCTCCAGAAGTCAGCCTGCAATTTAAACGTGCTACTGTTTTAACAGTTTATAATCAAACATCGTTTTAATCAAGTATCACGTCAGAAGTGGCGACTATATCCCACTTCTTGCTACAAATAATGCACTTAATATACATTTAGCAGTAATAGTATGATGTTTTGTATTTTAAACATTCTTACTGTTAG
>NW_027176964.1:15731492-15851492 GCF_023349555.1 Cebidichthys violaceus
TAGCAAGGGAAACACACTAGACAATCTGGCAGAGAACTGAGGGAAATGGGCCGGTACATATACACTGAGGGGCTGATTGCTGATGAGGAGCAGGTGAGTATGGAGGTGGGGCAGGCCAGGTGAAATGAAATCAGCAATTAGTGCAGAGCGGGGGGGGGGGAGTGGCAGATTCTGAAATGACATGAGAGTTAGTGTGGCAAAACAGGAGACAGACAAATGAAAAACTAAAGCCTGGCTGAAGTTGTGACAGAACCCCCCCTTCTAGGGACGGCTCCTGACGTCCCACCGGGCTGGTCAGGATGGTCCCTATGGAAAGCTGAGATGAGGTCAGGGTCCAAGATGTTACGAGCTGGAACCCATGAGCGCTCCTCAGGGCCATAACCCTCCCAATCGACCAGGTATTGAAAACCCCTTCCCCGCGGTCGTGACTTGATGAGACGATGGACAGAGTAAGCAGGACCCCCGTCAATGAGCCGGGGGGGTGGCGGGGGTCTGGAGGAGGGCTGGAGCTGGCTCTCCTTTACGGGTTTGATCTTGGAGACATGAAAGGTGGGATGAATTCTCATGGAGCGAGGAAGGCGGAGACGGACTGCAGCAGGGTTGATGACCTTGGTGATGGAGAACGGGCCCACAAACCTTGGGGCCAACTTCCTAGACTCTACCCGGAGTGGGAGGTCATGTGTGGACAGCCAAACCTTCTGACCAGGAGTGTAGCAGGGTGCAGGGATCCGACGGCGGTTGGCATTTCTCTGGTACCGGTTGGACGAACGCAGGAGAGCAGAACGGGCCCGCCACCAGGTGCGCCGACAGCGCTGGATGAACGCCTGGACAGATGGGACCCTGGCCTCTCGCTCCTGCTCCGGGAACAGTGGAGGTTGATATCCCCGAGAGCACTGGAAAGGAGAAAGCCCTGTTGCTGAGCTTGGAAGCGTATTGTGAGCATACTCCACCCACAGAAGCTGTTTGGACCAGGAGGTCGGTGTCTGGGATGCAATGCAACGCAAGGCAGTCTCCATTTCCTGGTTCATCCGTTCCGTCTGTCCGTTGGATTGAGGATGGAACCCAGAGGATAGGCTGACCGTGGCCCCCAACAGCTGGCAAAACTCTGTCCAGAAACGAGAAGTGAACTGTGGCCCCCGGTCTGAGACAATATCACAGGGGAGGCCGTGCAGACGGAAAACATGATGTAACATAAGTTCAGCTGTTTCTTTGGCAGATGGCAATTTAGGCAATGGAACAAACTGAGCAGACTTAGAAAATCTGTCCACAATAGTCAGAATGGTGGTGTTACCCTCTGAGGGAGGCAGTCCGGTGACAAAGTCAAGTGAGACATGGGACCATGGACGATGAGGAATAGGCAGTGGCTGAAGAAGACCAGAAGGGGCATGGCGAGCAGTCTTGTGCTGAGCACAAATCTGGCAAGCGGCGATAAACTCCTTGGTGTCCTCTTCAATGGAAGCCCACCAGAAACGTTGCTTTAGCAGAGCTAGGGTGCGCCTAACCCCTGGGTGACAGGCAAGGCGAGAAGAATGTCCCCACTGGAGGACCTGAGAGCGGAGACTCACAGGCACATACAGACGATCATCAGGGCAGGCACTGGGAGCCGGGTGGTCGGCCTGGGACCGTTTTACCTTGTCCACAATGTCCCAGGTAACTGCGCCGATGACCACCTTAGTGGGGAGGATACTCTCAGGCTGTGTGGGACAGTTGTCTGACTGGAACTGACGGGACAGGGCATCTGGTTTGACGTTCCTTGTACCTGGGCGATAAGACAGGGTAAAATCAAAACGATTAAAGAATAATGCCCATCTGGCCTGACGGGAGTTCAACCGTTTGGCTGACCGGATGTACTCCAAGTTTTTGTGGTCTGTCCACACCACAAACGGATGCTTTGCCCCCTCCAACCAGTGCCTCCACTCCTCGAGAGCCAGTTTGACAGCCAGTAACTCCCGGTTTCCGACGTCATAATTCCTTTCTGCTGGGGACAACTTGCGGGAGAAAAAAGCACATGGGTGTAACTTTTGGTCCTCAGCTGACCGCTGAGACAGGACTGCCCCCACCCCGGAGTCTGACGCATCCACTTCCACAACAAACTGGTGTTCAGGATCTGGAAAGATGAGAATGGGAGCAGAAGAGAACCGTGATTTTAACTCCTTGAACCTCCTTTCTGCAGCAGGGGACCATTGGAAGGCTATCTTCTGGGAGGTGAGGGCTGTCAGGGGAGCTGCCACAGAACTATAGTTGCGAATAAACCTACGATAGAAATTGGCAAACCCAAGGAACTGTTGAAGCTTCTTCCGAGTGGTGGGAACCGGCCAATCCGCCACTGCTTTAACCTTGGTGGGATCCATATGAATGCGTCCAACTGAAATGATGTATCCCAGGAACGACACCTCAGTGGCATGGAACTCAGACTTCTCCACTTTCACAAACAGCTGGTTCTCTAGGAGTCTCTGGAGAACACTGCGGACATGCTGCACATGTTCCCGTTCAGTCTTTGAAAAGATGAGGATATCGTCAAGATATACAAACACAAACACATTGAGAAAATCCCGGAGCACATCGTTGACTAAGGCTTGGAATATTGCAGGAGCATTAGTGAGTCCGAAAGGCATAACCAGGTACTCATAGTGGCCTCTAGGGGTGTTGAACGCCGTCTTCCACTCATCCCCCTCCCGGATGCGAACAAGGTGATAGGCATTCCTGAGATCAAGCTTGGTAAACACAGAAGACCCTTGTAACAGTTCAAATGCAGAAGAGATGAGTGGGAGGGGGTACCGGTTTTTAATGGTGACATCATTCAGACCGCGGTAATCGATGCAGGGTCGGAGGGATTTGTCCTTCTTATCCACAAAGAAAAATCCGGCTCCAGCAGGGGATGAAGAGGGACGGATGATGCCTGCTGCCAGTGAGTTGTTAATGTAGTCGTCCATGGCCTTGGTTTCAGGGGCTGACAGAGAAAAGAGTCTCCCCCTTGGCGGTGATGAGCCAGGGAGGAGGTCAATGGCACAATCGTACGGGCGGTGTGGGGGAAGCGATGTGGCCCGTACTTTGTTGAACACCTCCCTTAAGTCATAGTACTCGGATGGGACACCTGAGAGATCTGGGAGCTCATTAGAGGAAGAGGTGTTGAAGGCAGGTAGCAAAGCAGATTTCAGACAGACCGCATGACAATGTTCACTCCATTGTAGAATGGAACCAGTCCCCCAGTCAATATGTGGATTATGTTTTATTAACCAAGGAAACCCCAGGATGATTGGGTGCTGAGGAGTATTTATCAGGTGAAAGGTAAGTGATTCAGTGTGGTTACCCGATATGCCCAGATGAAGAGGAACAGTGCGGTGGGTTACTGTGCAGAGGAGGCGCCCATCCAGAGCAGTCGCCTTGATAGGCTCGACCAAGGGTTCCTGGTTAATACCCAGTTGCATGGCAAGACCACGATCCAGAAGGTTGGCATCGGCCCCGGACTCAATGAGGACAGAGACAGCATGTGATTGTCCATTACAGTTGAGCTGGGCGTGAAGTAGTGGACGAGAGGGCATTTCAGAGTTCATGATATGGCTCACCAGCGCCCTCTGGATTCCTGGTGAGCCCTGTCTTTTACTGGACAGGAAGACACATAATGACCTCCCTGCCCACAGTACATGCAGCAGTTCTCTCTTTGGCGCCGCTGTCGTTCAGCCGCTGACAGCCTGGTCCGGCCAAGTTGCATGGGTTCAACCGGGTCTCCAGAGGCACCGGCAGGAGGAGAAAACATTGAAGTGGGAGGCGACGATGGAGGACGTGGAAGGCTCCGGGGAGTACTGATCAGCGCTCTCTCTCGTCTCCTTTCTTGGAGACGCTCGTCAATGCGGATGGCCGTGGCGACGAGCGTGTCCAAATCAGTCGGAGGATCCCGAGCCGCCAGCTCATCCTTGATGCCATCAGAAAGGCCGTTGTAGAAAGCGTCAGTCAGGGAGGAAGCGTTCCAGTCACTCTCCGCAGCAAGTGTCCGGAACTCAATGGAATAATCAGTCACTCTCCGGTTCCCCTGAACCAGGTTTAACAGTCCACGAGCAGCCTCTCGACCAGGGGTAGCATGATCGAACACCTTCCGAAGACCCTCAGAGAAGGCAGTCACAGAAGAACAGAAAGCCGACTGCTTCTCCCACTCAGCGGTGCCCCAGTCCCGAGCCCGCCCAGTAAGCTGGGTGATCATGAAAGCCACTCTTGACCTCTCAGTGGGATATGCGAGAGGCTGAAGTTCAAAAGTCAATTTACACAAAGTCAGAAAAGAGCGGCAGGTACCTGGAGCTCCAGAAAAGCGCTCCAGAGCACTTAGGCGGGGTTCTGGACCCGGAACAGTGGGAACAGAAGGACTGGTGGGTGGTGAAACCGCTGGCGTTTGTCTGGGTTGTATGAGCTGCTGAAGCTGATTGCTCAGAGCCTCCAAATGTTGGTTGTGGCGTGCAGAAGTCTCCTGGAGAGCCGTCGCCATAGCGGTGAATTGCTTCTCATGATGGTGTAGGGCGGCAGCTTGTGCTGCCATTTCCTGCCTTATTTTCTCCATGTCGGCTGGGTTCATTTTTGGCCAGATTGTACTGTCAGGTATCACAAAACGACAGACAAGAACCCAATAGCACGACACAGAAAACAGTTCAGGTGTAGAAACCGGGTTTAATAACCAGCAGATGTCAAACCAGGTAGTAATCCGCGTGGCAAACAAATCCAGTGGGAGCAGGCAAAAGGGAAGGTCCAAAGTCCAAAAAGGCAGGTCAATACACGAATAATCAGGATCAGAATCGGAATGACAGGTTGCTGGATAGCAAGGGAAACACACTAGACAATCTGGCAGAGAACTGAGGGAAATGGGCCGGTACATATACACTGAGGGGCTGATTGCTGATGAGGAGCAGGTGAGTATGGAGGTGGGGCAGGCCAGGTGAAATGAAATCAGCAATTAGTGCAGAGCGGGGGGGGGGGAGTGGCAGATTCTGAAATGACATGAGAGTTAGTGTGGCAAAACAGGAGACAGACAAATGAAAAACTAAAGCCTGGCTGAAGTTGTGACACAGTCAATAATTGTGATGAGGGTTGTCTGTGTTCACTTATGTTTGTGGATTGTCTTAGATCATAGAAATAGCATGTTTGAATTTAGAAAACTTGGAACAAAAATGGTGTCAGTCAAAATTAAGATAAGATTTAAAAGCAGACATTTATTTGCCTACAAAGACAGTTACATGAATGTAATTATCAACATGGTAATTATAAAAAAAAAGTAAAGAATTAAGAGGGAATTTCAAGTGAACGTTAAGTTGAGACATTTTTGCTGCAGTTCCACTTTCAGCCTGTAGAGAGCGAGTCCTCAGACACAACCCCTCATCCACATCCTGCTCACTTTATTATACCGTTTTTTAATTAACCACCCAATAGCAAATACGGAGTTTTTGACATTTTCTTTTCTTCACCTCTCAGAAATGTCATGTCAAGAGGAGACAAAGGAATCTTCTCTGTGGGCTCAGTCATGTTGGCGTGTCACGCTCCATGACAGACGCTGCGCGTGCTTGGCAGTTTCTGTGTCACGGTCTCAAAATAGCAATGATTGTAATCAGTGTGCGAACAAATAATCTCCAGTGTTGGTGTTCTGCTGTTAGATCGTGTTGCTGCTCACCATGGAGAAGAGGAATGGGATTTTTCCATTCGATCTTGGATTATTGCAGAAAATAAACTCTAAACACACTAGTTTATTATACTCGCGTGCTTTGATCAGCAAGATCATCTTCACAAATGAACCCCACTCTCGTGACTTTTGAAGTGTGACTGCGATCTAAAAAGCTATTGTTATGCTAATGAACTGCACTGGTCGCGTTGGTGTTATGATGTGTTGTAGTCTCATTCAGCCCCTTGTTAGCGACTGCCTTTTTTTTAAAGACGCGTAAAAGCCTCAACATTCCAAAGAGCGGTATTTACTGACGCATTTTATCAATTTGATCAAAAACTCATTAAAAAAAACCCTAATATCTTTCAGACAAGAGAACCGGATTCTAGGACTCATTGCTGCAGCACTTTATCATAAGATGATGATACATTAATAACAATGTTCTACACACTTAGGGACTAATATAGACTTTTTTTTGTGTGTGTGGAAATTGAGTTTATTTGCATGAACATCAATGGAAAGGGAGAGGTTGTGTCCTCTGCTGCTGAAGACTCTTTCTCTTTCTGTTTCCGGGCACATTTTTTTTCTGGTCACTGATTACACAACGATGTTACAGGGCTTGAGTTAAGAGATGTCATTGCTATGAATCGAGGTCATTGTTAGGGAGGCGGTTGTTTAAAGTCTTCTTTTAAGATTTAAGGCCCTAAACACTTGGTTTTGAATCTTCTTTCAGCTCACTGTTTTGGTTCACTCTCACTGCCCTCTTGTAATGCTTGTCCACAGCTTGACTGCTGTTTTCAGCAAAAAGAAGAAGAACCTGCTCAGCAGCAAACAGCAGACAAAGTCAGCGTCAAGCTGCTGAACGTGGCGAAGCATTTAGCAGCTGAAGAACCGGTCAAGTGAGAAATGTTGCTTTTGATGTAATCTGTCCAATGTTGCGAGCACCACAAACAAAACTCAATTTCCATCAGACAAAGATCTCCAAACCTGCATGTGCAAAGAATACTAAAACTGTCTGCATGCACACTGGAGGTATGCGAGATGTGTTATTAACTCATTGTGATCCAGATCCACTTCTCTGCACGTTCAAACCTTTCCTCAATTGCAAGCAATGGCTGCAGAAGGTGTGAAATCGATGTAAAACGTTTTTTTTACAGCCGTATTTTAAACGGTTGCGCGTAATAAAACAGTCTAATCGTTGTGAAAATAACTTTTCTCCCGTGTTGACTCTGCGATATTGATACCTTCGGTTTCCTCCGCTCTCTTTCTGTCCCGTGCTTGTGGTGCGTGATAATCAATGTTGAGCATGTCCTCTCCTCCAGTGTTCCACATGACCCTGTGAGCTGGTCTTTTCATAAAAGCCCTCTGGCCAGAGACGAGGAGACACATTCAGAAGACGTCCACACACTTGACCACGCGCTGCATTCCCCCCCCCCCGATCCACCTGCCTTCAGTATGGACCCGAGATTCCTGCTAGTCGCTTCGGCTCTGCTCCTCGGGGCCACGCTCACCATCTCACTGGCTGACAGAACCTCACAGTGCAAAGTCAAATGGTAATGTTCATTTATTAGTACTTATAGATTTGCTTGTGTTGAATCAGTCTGTGTGTGAGTGTTCTGTGGCTGCCTTTGGGGAATCTTAAAGTTAATTTTATGTATTTTATTTCTATTTCATGTGATAAAAAAAATACTCTGTCTGTATATATAATATTTGTATTTTTAGTTATATTTAGTAATTGTGGATTTTTGTACTTTTTTACTGTTTATTTCTTGTTTATAATACTTGCTGCTCTTGTTTTTGTTTTTTTTACCATCTACCTTGTTTGCACTGCTCACTTTGCTGCTGTGATCCTGTAAATGTCCCCACTGCGGGACTAATAAAGGATTATCAAATCTTATCTTATCTTATCTTATTAACGGCCAATGCTGCAGCCAGTTAATGTTCACAGAGCAGACGTTGCATCCTGTGACCGAGCAGAGATGGATAATGCTTTATGATGGTGTCTGGGTTGCGTGAAACCTACGGGGCTAAAGGGTCAAACGCGTGTTAGACAAGGTGCTTGTGAATTCAAAGCCTCATTTCTCTCATGTTATCTTGGATATGGGGAGACCACAGGACTCACAAGACACTCATTAGTCATGTTTGGGCCCAGAAATAGAAAGATTTAATGATCAACAGCATCTAAAGTTGATCTTTTATTGATTTTTCTGATGTTTTGAACAATACATGAGTCTTTAAGTTATGCCAGTAATAAACATAACGATCACTGTTCTGCTCTGCAGGTTGTTTGGCATCTCGTGCGAAGATGTCACTGGAAAGATCGTGAACCAGATTAAAGCCTGGCAGATCAGGCAAAGCTGTCTCTATGCAGGAGAGAGGTGCTCCTACGAGGTTGGAAACATCTCAGTCAACTCATTCATTGTTAAAGTGTAATACGTTCATTCTTTTTTTTTTTTTTGTGCGAAAATAATCCACATTTCCAGCAATAATTTAAATGAGAATCAGATGCAGGAAGCCAGCTGATTGACAGAGATAATGTACATTGTCCTTAATTAATTTTTTTTTAAATAGACCATAATGCATTTATTCACTTGTTTGCAACTAAATTCTAATCAAATATCTATCTATGTATGCTGTCATGGTGTGCTCCCTAGTGCCGGTGAAGTGGATGCTATATGATAAGTACCCGATGCACAGTGTCGGACGTTTCCTTGACTTGAGTGAATTTGCTCTGCAGCTTGTGTCGATGGTTCCTTACCTGATCAAAGCCACGCACACGTCTCCGGCAACCAGAAAAGCCAACGACCTCCAGTTTCTTCTAGAGCAGTCCACCGTTTGCAAAGTGACTGTAAGTGCTTTTTTTTTTTTTTTTTTACTAATTAGACAGATGCAGCTCATACAAAACGTAAACTGTGTCTTTAATTAAAAGCTACTTAATTCAAAAGCTTTGTTCAAGACCACAGGACTTGATTGATTAATTCAAGTGAGATGTAATCATCATACAGGTTTTGATCCAGTATGGTGCATTAACACGTTTGGAAATTTAACTTAGAGCAAGTGTGATGACATCTTGAAACACCATCATAAACCTGGAAATGTGGATTATTTTCACAAAAATAATGTATGTATTATACTTCAACAATAGTCAGACATGAGATATCGGAGGTCTGCAGAGCAGAACAGTGATCGTTATGTTTATTACTGGCATAACTTAAAGGCTCGTGCATCGTTCAAAACATCAGAAAAATCAATAAAAGATCAATTTTAGATGCTGTTGATCATTAAAGCTTTCTATTTTTGGGCCCAAACATGACTAATGAGTGTCTTGTGAGTCCTGTGGTCTCCCCATATCCAAGATAACATGAGAGAAATGAGGCTTTGAATTCACAAGCACCTTGTCTAACACGCGATTGACCCTTTAGCCCCGTAGGTTTCACGCAACCCAGACACCATCATAAAGCATTATCCATCTCTGCTCGGTCACAGGATGCAACGTCTGCTCTGTGAACATTAACTGGCTGCAGCATTGGACGTTAATAATCACATGAAACAGAAACAAATGTGACACAGTGAGAGGAGATGTTATTTTTCTGACTTTAAAGCTACTGAAAAGAAAATGAAGTTGAAAAGCGTTCAGAAGTTGATCAGCTTCGGTCACTCACCGTTTCCCTCCTGATGTTTCTGATGTGCAGGGAGAGGCAGTGTCTGAGTTCTCCAAAGATCCAGTTGATAACAGCACAAACTACTGCAGCCTCCAGAACCTGATGGACGGTAAATATTTCATCCGGCACCACGAGATTGTTCATTCATTAAACTACGTCAATGTTTTACTCCATGATAATGAACACCTGTGTGCTTTCCTCCGGTCAGGAAGTGACCTGATCAGTGCTGAGGGATACAAACAGTTCAGCAACAAGTGGATCTGTCCCGGGTTCGATACCGCCAACTGCACCTTACTTTAGACGGAGATCTCCTAACGTCACTTCGTGTGTGGAATAATAAGGCTTCAGAGAAAACTGGTTCCTGCAGGATTTTCGAACAGCTGATGCTCCTGAACTGTGTTTGAATATTTTATGAACGATGATGATTTTACAATAAATGAATTGAATCAGAACAAAGTACAACCCAATAATAGGATGAAAGTGTGATGTGTGATTGAATTCAGTCCCGCGTATTTTTTTTATTTGTCTTCCAATCTGGTTGACTAAGAATACAAATATATACAATAAATATATATATACGTATATATATATATATATATATACATATATATACAATAAATATATATATACGTATATATGTATATATATACGTATATATATATATATATTTATTGTATATATATATATACAATAAATATATATACATATATAAATATATATATATACGTATATATATATATATATATTTATATATGTATATATATATTTATTGTATATATATATACAATAAATATATATATACATATATAAATATATATATATATATATATATATATATATATATAGGTGTATATATATATTATAAAGCTGTAAAGAAATTACAGTTTTTTTGTGTGAATGTGAACAGTGACTTTTTGGAACATGATACTTAAAATAATTAAATAATAGGACGCATTAAAACATATGCAGTTTAATCACAAGGCAATATGAACAGATACATTCAAGACAAACTAAATGTCTAAAACTATAAGTGTTACAGTTTATAAGAGAACAAGTAGAGATCGTCAAAGTCAACGCTCCATGCTGCATCTTATAAATGGTACCAAACGTCATCATTTGTTGTCGGGACCTACACTCCCAGTCCAACCTGCGCCACCTAGTGGCAAGAAAAGAAACCGCAGCAGCACGATGTGCTCCACCTCTTGCTGCTTTCCTGCCCCCTCTTAGTCAATTATTCAACAAATTGGTCATTTTCATCTCAGTCGACAAATATTTCTTTAGTCGATTCGTTTCGTGCTGAATGACTTATTTCCAAAAATAAGTGGTGCTTTTGTGTGATTTTGTTCTGGAGAAGCTCCGTTTTACAGATATGTTGATTAAATCAATGAATCGGTTCGTTCAACTAAGTGTTTCTTTGGTCGAGGACAGTCCTACTTTTCTCTCCAGGCTCAGATTGGCACATCTGAGAATAAGGAAACAGCTCCCCGTTGTGGAGAGGCTGAAGCCTGCTGATGGTGAGTTAGTGAGCGTTGTGAGTGGGCTACCACCCGGTTACAGGAGCGTTTTCTTCTTCCATAAACTTGCTCCGAAACAACGTCGTGAGAACGTAGCGCGTACCGAAGATCAGTCAGATAATGCAGTGGAAGGTCTTCAGGTCGTGTGTTGTTGTTTGGTGAAAACCTTCATTAAATTGGTCAGAATACATTTTTGACTGAAATACACTGTTATTCTTAACTAAACTAAAGGACTTAACTTAAACTGTTTCATAGTGAAGCTGCTCAGGAACTAATCCCAGAATATTGGTTGTAATTGACAATTGTATGGTGTTTGCATTTGCAGTCATTCACATACAAACTCTAAAAACATATCTGGACATATTTAATCCATAGTTTGATGAACTCCTCATAGAAGATATTCCTTGATCTCTGTAGAAAGAGAAGAAAAGAAAGCAATCGTTTGCAGTTTTGTCAAGTGCCCGCTCCTTCGTGGTGAGTCATTTGAGATGTCAGGCCTTTTTTTAAAAAACTTTGACCTGGGAGAAGCAATCCTCACAAAAAGTTGCGAGCCTGCGCCCCGTCACTCCGTCCACGCGAGGCCTTTTGCCTTTCTGCGTTCGTGAGAGGAATGAACGTTGACACGTGGGCAAGACTGGAGGCCTCCGGGGCAGAAAGCTGGCCGATGAGCGATGGATCGTCTGCGGCTCACTGCGTTTTACCGTCGGCTTGCGCTTCTGTCTCGGCGTCGAATTCGGTCAGACAGCAGTAGAGCATCATCTGGGCAGATCTGGTGGCAAAGTCTGGGGGAGGGAAAAGAGGTGGGAGGAAGGAAGACGTGGAAGCGGAGAGGTCAGTAACAGCCGACTCTCGTAATACAATATGATTAATGCTGTATTTTGTGTAGTGATATCAAATCACGTGAGACATGTCGGTGAAGGGTGTGTGCGTGTGATTAATAATCTCAGGCCTCATGCACAGGAAATGTCTTCCTTTTTGTCACCTCCTCTTCACACGTTTGAAACACGGCTCAACAAAAAAAACAAAAAACACACACATTCTGCTGCACAAACATTACATTTTCTGCACACGGACATTTGAGCTTACCGTTCAACTTGCGTATGAATTTGGGCCTCCTCTCATCAGGCAGGTAAATGGCCACATAGTAGACGGGCACCCCAGACAGTGCAATGACAATTCCTATGAGGGAATTGATGGTGTCTCCGTACAGAGGAACGATGACTAAGAACAGGCTACACAGACAGTAGACGATGGGGAAGAACAAAGACAACTGTGGAGAGACAAAGACACAGCTCGGCTTAGTTTGTCAACTGATATCTGAGCAGCTACATGCAGAGTGAATATTCAAGCCAAATACGTAAACTATGGAGACTATCAGTGCTTCACATTGTGTTTATAAGAGTAGGCAGAACAATGACAGACCCACTAAACTCTCTACTCAGTGACTTAGTCACACTTTTTTGTTCATTTAGTTTTGGACTGTAACAAGCTAAGTCAGCAGAAGAGGATAAAGAAAAAGGCTTCAGGCACTCAGGATGGTGAATATACACGTTAATGTCTTAATACTTATACTGCAAATATTATATTTCTCTTTCTATTCTTGTTTAACTCTTGTTCTAATTATTATTATTTTTTTTTTTTTGCACAGCCTGAAGAGTTTGCCACTGCATGAGAATGTAACAATTCTTCTTTGTCACCAAAATGGAACTGCAGATGTATAAACAAGTGATAAATATGGGGTTTGAAATGAAATGATTACAGAAATGATCACTTCCGACCATAACTATAGTTTAAATATGATTACACAGGACCTGTAGCATTGTGTATGTACAGTAGGCACATATATACACTATGCGCCACATTCATTTAGTTGTATTCAGCATGATCTGAACAGTGAATAAAGCAGCACCTTCACAGGCCTGTGTCTGTCTGGCTGAGTGACGCGCAGGTAGATGAGGCCGGCCACAGACAGACCCACGTAGAGCCAGTAACTGAAGCTGAAGTAGTTGATGAGCTGGAACACGTCTTCTACACACAGGAAGATCAGACCCATTAACCCCTGCAGAGCACAAATGAATATATTCATGTTCCGAGTCTGTTTGTCCTTTGAAGTGACATGTACGTGTGTACGCGGCAGAGGAATCTGAATAATAAGATGAGCGGTTCTCACGTTGAACAGCAGTGCGGGTATGGGTGTGTAGCGCTGCAGGTGAATCAGACTCAGACTGTTGGGGAGGTGGCCCTCTCTGGCGCCGACAAAAAACAACCTGCGTCATCGACAAAGACGGGAAGGTTACTGTCAAAACACTCATCGCGATAGGAGCCTAAAGTCAGACTTCCTGGTTACCGTGAGGCAGAAATGATAGAAGCGTTGAGTCCTCCGTAGCAGGACATGGCCACTGAAACAGGGATGATCCACTTGAACGGCCCGAGGACTGCATTTCCAAATGTCTGCGGGGTCAGATTGACATGGTTCACTCGAGTCAGAGTGCAACACGTTCCTGGGTCAACAATTTCAGGACTATATTTAGCGGCGGAGTGAAATAATCTCTCTCAGGGGACAGTATCTTACCACAGCAACTGCGTCGCTGGCCAGCAGAGACGTCATGTCCAAAACCACATAGTAGGCCACGTTGGTCAGCAGGTAGATGATAGTCACGATGGGCATGGAAATGGCAATGGCTAGGGGAAGATTCCTAGAACAACAACAACACACCGAGAGCGTTCTGTGACTCACTGCAAAGCTTGCAGTCAACAGATTACAGGGGATTCATGTAAAGACATTGTTTTACTCAAGTTGCAATTTCAACCTCTGCAGCCCATTTTCCTTTGTTTTCGGTTCATTTTACAGGTAACTAGGATGTCCATTGGTTACAATGTGATCCCAGCCCAAATTCACCTACAAAAACAAAAAAGGATGAACATCCAATAAACTGGAGAAGTGTATCCGGCTCTGTGCAAAATGTCTTGTTAAAGTAATCTGAAAAGACAGCGTTAACCTGCAATAAGTCATATTTTGGCCACTTGGGGGCAGCAGAAATAAGCTGTAAACACAAAACTGACATATCTAGTTGCATGTCCAGCTATCGAGCAACATTAGCATTGATTTAGTCCTGTTTGTGCAACAAATGACAACTCAAAGTCAAGTATTCACTCTCTATTAGCTGTGTGTTTGGTCGCCACCGCTTAAGATGCTAACTGCCTCCGCTAAGTTCACCAGCTAGCTGCTACATTTGTCTATCTAACGTTTAGTGTTGGGCAGGAAGTGTACAGTTGTTATTTTACTAAGTTACTAAGTAACTGTAGAGTCAAGATAATCATCACTACGAGCAATGCTTTTAACATATAGTAGTCATTATAACCACTGTAAATACGAAAAATATTGATTGTACCAGCTTTAAATAAAGCAAACAAATGTCCGACTGGGTAGCATCAAAAAACGTTCAGTTCTAATTTATCGAATAGTTTTTAGAATTATTCCGACTGGCTCGTTTTCACCAGCTGTATCACCCTACTCAACCTAGTCAGAGACTAGAGGCCGTCAAACATGGGTCTCTTTGTATGCCTGTGTTTGTACATGTGTTACCTCTCTGGATTCTGAATCTCCTCAGTGACAAAGTTGAGCGTATCCCAGCCGGAGTAGGAGAACAGAGCTGAGTAGAGGGCCAAAGCGATGGCTCCGGGATCTGTGGAGGAGCCCTCGAACGGACTGTCAAAGCTCTTTGTTTCTCCTGCAACAAAGATACAGTGAATCAAAAGTGTAAAAGCACATATTTACCTCGTTTCCACCGATGCATTTTTACTCCGATGATAATCTTACCGGTTGCTATTTTGATTAGTCCTACAATGATGATGAGGCAGAGTGACATGAGTTTGGCGTAAGTGAAAATGTCCTGGACCAGTGTCCCCCACTTCACACAGGCACAGTTAATGAAGATGAGCATACCTGGACAAACCAGAAGAACACGGCAATGAATGACCCTTTATCTCCCATGATTGAGAAGTTCACTTATACAAACAAGGCCCAATACAGTTTTGGGTACAACTTCTGCTTTCAAAGATGAATCGTTCAGGAGACAATAGTCAACCATGTTTGTCTGTCTGTGAAACTCGATCTGTATCGACTTGAATGTCAAAAGCTGTACAGCTAATAGAAGCACGCTGTATCGCTCAGCCGTGTGCCAGAAGTTGTGGAACATCTCCTCTGTGTCACGTAGGCCAAAGTCTGCATGAGGGTCCAGAAACAAGAAACTCACTTCTTAGTAAGTCGGCTCTTGGCATCGCTGCTCTGTCACCTAAATGGCACTTCTGCTTACTGCATTCTTCACAGCACAAAGCCAGGCCTGTAAACCACACTGGTCCGCGGTCTAACTATAGCTGGTGCCAGTTCCACACAGGGTTACTGGGTTTCATACTGGGATGAATGTGCCTAAACATGTACCAGGCTCATGTCATGTCATGGGCAAAAACGAAAGCTGTTTAAAACTTGATAATATTATCTAAACTGACATTCACGTTCATTGTCATTATTTTGAAGGAAGACTTGACTATCACAAAGAAGGCTAGATGTTTCACTAAAATCCTTTAATTAAAAATAAGAAACATGATCTTTGTTTTTTGTTTACCAGTTTTTTAAGTTGTTTTTTTTGACTCAAAGACATATATATATATATATATATATATATATATATATATATATATATATATATATATTGTGTTTCATGTAAAGCCACCATGTGTTTCACCAGTGTGAAGGAAGAAGTTGGGTTTGCATTAGCAGTAATTTCTCACAGCTCTGATAGGGTGTTAGCAGAGTGAGGCTGAGCTCAATTAGATTCCATTTTAAAGAGTAAGTGTTTTGTTTCAGCGCTTGATCTGAGTCAGTCAACACAGGAACTAGGGTGAGGCTAAAGTGTATAAAGTGTACTAGACACTAGAAGGCGGTATTGGGAGTTTTTCCTCCCTGTATTTTGCACAGACTTTTACGTTTCCTTGCAATCTCTTTCTGGACAGTGAACCGTAGACCTACACAGGAGTGTTTCTTACAGAGGCAGGCTGCAGCGATAAGCCGGACAGCGTCGTATGGCGGCTGGCAGGTGGGGTAGAAAGCCTCCACCAGGTAGTTGGCGAAGGTCAAGGAAATCACAGCCTGGCTGGCCGGCTCAATCAGCAGGATGGACGTCCACAGGCGGATAAAAGCAAGGAAGCCGCCGAACGACTCCAGGATGTAGGCGTAGCTGGCTCCAGACATGGGGATGGTGGTGCCGAGCTCCGCGTAGCACAAAGCCCCGAACACTGAGAAGATGCCTCCCATCGCCCAAATCAGCAAAGACAGCCCGTAAGAGCAACTGTGCATGAGTACACCCTTCGGTGAGACGAAGATGCCAGAGCCGATCATGTTCCCGACAATCAGGCAGATCCCGTTCGGAAGGGAGATTTCCCTCCTCAACTGCATTTTCTCTTCTTTCCCATTGTTCTGGGCCTTTAGGTCCTCGTCAGACGGAGTCCGTGAACTTGGGCATATTGTCTGCGACATGTCCTCCATCTTCTGCCTCAGATCCTCCATAACTCCGGCGCTGGTATGGAGATGAAAGGGCTGGAATTAAAGGGGATTATTCCAGTTTGACAGACAAAACAAACTGTTCTTCCATATAAATATCACATGATTTTCTTTCAAATGTACACGTTTTAATGTCTAACTATACTTCTCAAGCCTGAATAGGTCCACGATACAAGAAAAGGTCACGCCAAATCTCCCAGTAACGATCTCTCACACACAAACATTTTCGCCCACAGTCCACTCTTTAGACAGGAACAAAACACACTCAAGGTTGTAAGTTAGGACACAAAAAGGCCGATGTGTCAAAAGGACTAAAAGTGAGCTTACTTTGTTTGCTTGCTTATAGAAGGTCAACAGGTGTGTTACGTGTCGAGTCTCCTCAGACCGGTGCTGCTCCTCTGAACCAGGCGGTGAGACATTGGTGAGATAACATCTGAGAGGCAGCAACAGGACGGTCGATGTTGTAATCCCTGGAGCTCCAGCACAACCGCGACGGCTGTTTTTTTCCAGCACCAACCGAACTGCGCCCACATGTTCCCTCCTGTGCTATTTTCAGAGGAGCAGACCTCGTCCCCGGCCCCTGGCAGCTATAGGACGGAGGTAGCCAAAGCGTTACTGGGTCAACGCACCGGGTAGATTGTATGATACAGAACACATTGCGATAAAATGCGCTGTCATTAAAGAATAACTAATGCACTGTGACTGTCTCAACAGCTGCTTTTAAAAAAAAAAAAAAAAAAAAAAAATGATATTGCGCAACAAGTACAGGGACACATAAACAGCCTGAAGAGATTATAGGAAGCAAGATGACCAACAAAACAACAACACACAACATGGGTTCAAAGTGAAAGGCATGGGGTCAAAAACTATAGGTAGAGGCAGGGATAATATCACACACACACACACACACACACACACACATGTAAAATCCTTCACCCCTCCTCCATGCATACAGGAGCAAGACACCAAAACTAAAATAGACACCAACGGTAATTATGTGCCTTTTGTCGTCATTTTTTACAACACACAGCGGCCTTTTTGAGGTTGCTTTGTGAGTCTCTTCGTGGTCACCACGCGTCTCTTTCAGTGACCTCTAGCAGGCGCATCGACCCCTGACGTCGTGGGCTCCTGGGCCTGTCCTGGTCGGACGCTTCAGTAATCTATGGCTATACATAAACCCCCCCCCCCCCCCCCCCCCCCCCCCACCCCCCCTTGGTTCTTCTAATAGCAGCGCTATATAGATGGTAACATTAGATGAGCCAACTGTAAAAATAGAGAAAACCTTCCCGTTGAATTAATGTTACATAAAAAAAGAAAGAAAATCAAACAAAAAAAAGAAGAAGACAGCAAGCAGAAGTAAAAACAGAGAATCCATTTTAATGAAGAGTTTTGATACAATATATGAAAAATCCTAGTTTGAAAGCACAGCTACAGATCAACTGCACATTCTGTAACATTATATTCTTGTTTGATCTGATAATGACATGGGCACTAAATTATACACATACATATACATACATACATATATATATATACATACACATATATATATATATATATATATATACATATATATATATATATATACATACATATATATATATATATATATATGTATGTATATATATATATATATATACATATATATATGTGTGTATTTTGCAGAAGGCGATTCTACGAATTACAAATCATCATTTGACGAAAATAATGCATGAGTTTTAAACAAGTGCTCACAAATGAAAACATATATATAAAAGAGATGAAACTATCCTTTACAGTACAAAATATGTTACAGCATTTTAAGATATCAAATTTGTAGTATTTCTACTCGTGTGTAAAAGGCTTTTGCACGTTGCCAAAAGCAGAATATGAGGCACATGTGAGGCCCGACGTGATGGAAACGTATCGGCCTTCCTGTTGTCTTTTAAACGATATAATATAATTGTGTGCGATTTCATTAAACTATTTTGATAATCGATTCATCTGTAGCTAACGTGAGTGAAGACAAGAGGGAAAATCTGAAGATATCGGGCTTCGGAAAACTATAAAACGATTAATCGAGAAAATAATTGTTAAATGAATCGATAGTAAATGTTATAGTCCTATTAAATACACAGATATATAAACATGGCAATGAGGAAGACTGAAGGTTCAAACTGCCCATTTTTAAATGGGCTGTTTTAAAAATAAATATGACTCGAGTATATTTCTAAAAAAATGCACATCTAACCTATATAACCTCTTGGCACAGAAACCCTTATTTGACCATTTCTTACATCTTACATTTACAGTTGCGTTGTAATCTTTGAAGTGGGCACTCGGGCCATGAACAGAAACCAATATTTGTCTGTTTCTTCCCGTTTTAACTTAATTTATATACAGATTTACAGATATAATAAGTACGAGGGCACTTCGGCCATGCGCTGTATTTATTAGTTTTAAAAGTATTGATTTAATTGAAATTAAATTCAGGAGCAGAAATGCTTTCGTTAAAGTGGGAACACAAATAAAGTGTTTGTTCTGTTGGTTATTTTGACATACAATGAATTCGCTATGACACATGGGCTTTCCTGGTATAGAAACACAGACTTTCCTGCATTATAACTGGTTGAAAACGATGTGTGACTCCTTGTATTTCTCTGTGTACCCACCACAATCAAGAGAGTTTGGTCCACCCCCGCAGTAAAGGTTGAAACAAAGAAGAAGTGGAAGAAGAAGCAGGTCTGATCTTCTCTGTTCATTTGTTGCAGTTCTTCTGCAGAGCGGCTCAGCAGGATCAACAGCTGATACACTTTAACTCTGAGTCCAGATGAGCCTGAAGTGAACATTATTAAGAATACTGAGAGGTGAGGCCACTACTGAGAAGACCAAAAGAAATCAGATCACTTTGGTCCACTTTTACCACACACACACACACACACACACACACACACACACACACACACACACACACACACACACACACACACACACACACACACACACACACACACACACACACACACCTCTCATTCCGAATGTTATATTACAATCTTAACTTCCTCTTCACTCCACGTCTCAGCAAATAACTTAGCTCAGCAATAAAAAAAAAAAAAAAAAAAAAAGGCAGGGACACAAAACTCATGACTCATTCCAACACTTCAGTTACGTAAAGCTGTTGACTGCGTTTGTCACCGACTGAATGTAGGCCCTGTGCTTCAATACAAACCCACTGAGGGCCACATACAGGAGGGTGAACATCATATCAGGACAGTTCACCAATGACTACAGGATACTGTAAGATTAGGATTGCTTTAATAGGAGTAAACCTTATTGTTGGAGGTTTTCCAGCATGATAACAGTTCTTCTGTCTCTCTCACACACACACACACACACACACACACACACACACACACACACACACACACACACACACACACACCTCATTAACATTGTGAAATAAAAATCACTGATTCCTTCAAAATCGTTTGATTCGGATTGCTCAGAATCAAACATTTGATTTCCTGTGGATGTACTTCAAAAAGGGGAGGAGCTTAGTTTGGTACATGTGACTCTTTTTGCTCACCCAGCCTTCAGTTCCTCTTTGAGGGTGAGACTGACAGGAACCGTGGTGACCATCTTACCGAAAACGGTGGCAGTAAGAGTTATGCGTAGTGTAAAGATGGCACAGTCTATAATCTGGATTGTTTGGCGGTGACTGCTGCTACACGTTCCTGGGCATATGGTAGAACATGGTCAGCGGCGGTGCGCTGGCAGAGAGGGTCGGGGAGCCGATTTCAGGCGGGTATGGCTTCAGGCCCGTTTGCTTGTTGTCGCGCAGCTTGCGGACGACAATGTGGCAGAAGTCTTCACAGTGTCGATGACAGTTGTCCAGGAGCTGGCGGACCTTGGCGGTGCGCGTGGTCTGGGTCACCACCAGCTCGTAATCCTCCCGCATCAGCATTTTTTGGGACAGCAGGGCGTCCAAGCACTGGTTCAGACAGGCCTCCGTCATCTGGGAGACGATCTCCTCGCGGCGCGTCGCGATCCACTGGCCGATCGGGCCTTCCGAGGGAGGGGAGTGCCGCAATGGAGGAGAGTATTCTGCTGCAAGTGGGGAGAGAGGAGCGATTCGGATTCTGGTTCTAAGTAATATTCAAATTTCCAGAACTGTATCGTCATTATCAGCCACTTCAAACATGGTGCTTTAACTGGCGTACCTTGTTGCTGAGGCTGAAGCTTGAGGTTCTCCAGCTGCGTCTCATACTCGGTGGCAGGCAGGCCCGGCTTGATGGGTATGTTCAAATCATTCATGTCGCCGTTCGGTTTGTTGGCCGTCCTTGACGGGTCCATCAGAGACTGAGGAGGCTCCAGTGTGGGAGCTAAAAACGACGACGGAAGCCCCTCTGCGTCAGAAAGAGTCGAAGAGGAGGATTATACAGCACCCAGATATTTACATAACACCTGTGAGCTTTTTCCCTTTGTTTCATAGCCACCCAGGAAATGAGGACATAAAATGCCAGTGCTGTTGTAAATACCTGTTGCAGCATTGCAGCTGCTGCTCAGGGGGCATGGTAGAGATATATCTGTGTCCTGGGAGGAACAAGAGCCTGAGCCTGAGGTGGAGCTCTCCTGCGGCACAACAAACAATCACCCTTTTAGAGCACATCTACGCTCACATCGTGCACCTATTCAACAATATATGCAACTGATAATATCACGACAGCCATCCATCAATCAGGAACTTTTAGCGACAAAGGGAGGCGTGTGTGTGTGTGTGTGGAGGCGGTTCGTATTGTGCTACTTAAGGCCATATTATTAAGACTTTTTCTTGGTGTTTCAGCTACTGACCGGCCAGGGGCTGGGCCTGACCTTCAGCACGTTCAGGGATCCATCCTCACTGCTCTTCTCGCTCACTGACGGGGCCGAACAACAGCTGGAACTCTGCATCCTCTGCGGAGGAACGAGGGAGAAGTGAGTCACGCTGACAAGAGACGAACAGCGGGAAACAATCAATTGTGTTCAATCAAATAGGCCAAAGTCAAATGAATCAAATCTGCTATTAACCCGAATAAGACACCTTATTTACCAGCGAGCATAAATGGCTATAAACTGTGTCAGACAGCTCATGGAGTAGAAGTGCTTTCATTCATCCGACCACAAATACATAATCACTTCACTAGTTCCTGGTGGAAGATTTGCTGCCTTTCATTTAATGCATATCTGGAAATATAAAATAAAGTAAAGTAGAGGGCCAACGTCCGTACTTTGAATTCATTTTGATCTCAGCTACACACTAAAGTTCTGCTTCGCTCTCAGAGTTACGCACAGCTACAGTGTCGACTGTACAGATGAAGATCAAACTGCTTCCTGGAACAGTGAGTTGGTTCAATAGCAAAGTCAAGCAACTGACAGGTAATCAATTCAAACCTTAATAATTTACAGCTTGTGTTCATTAACCAAGAAAAAAACACTAAAGAGTTTATCAATATATATATATATAAAACTTCACTTTCGGCTCTGGTAACTTTCTTGTTGTTTCTGTATTAATGAATTTATACAACTGTGAGAAATGGCCAACCACCAACTCTCTCTCCCTTTACTTCGTCTCTAAAACACTTAAGGCGGGTTCACGCCTAACCTGGTTGGTTCGGTTGAACACACTACAGTACGGTTCATTTGGTCTGACGCCAAAGCTGTCAATCAAAGCGTCGTGCGGAACAAACAAACAAACCGAGACTCTTGAAAAGGTGGTTCGTTTGTAAAAAGTCAAAGTAAACACAACTAAAAAAAACGTCTAATTTTTTCCTCTTGGTTCGTACGAAATGAACTGAACTACAGGTGTGGAAGGTATTCTTTAAAAAAAAGAAAAAGAACTGTGAGAAGACTAACCTTTGACCTCTTGATCTCCAGCACCGCCTCCAGGAAGTCAATTTCGTCAAACTTCCTCACCATGGGCTCTAGTTCAATCAGACACTCTGAAATGGCAACAAAAAAAAACGGGTTTGTTGTCACAGTAGATCATCTAGTCAACAGCGCAGAACAAAACTATTAGAACTGGTTTCACTGCCAGCTATGCGTCTTGTTACTTGTCCATGTTTACTGGTGATTTTAGTGCACATTTGGGTTGTTACTGGTACATTTATGAACAGATGAACGAATGTGTGTGTGTGTGTGTGTGTGTGTGTGTGTGTGTGTGTGTGTGTGTGTGTGTGTGTGTCAGTGTGTCATAAGAAGCATTCAGTTTTGGGAACGTGATGACAATGACTCAGTGAAGACGGCAAAATAATGTGACAGGAAGCTAATTCTTAGTCACTGCTTTGTGAGGGTACAATATCGCACCGACAAGCAGGATTTGTTATTCCAAGCTGTAAAACGGGTTCAACTGGTTGAACAGAGTGCAAACCTGTGGGAGGGTGGGATTTTTTTTTTTAACTCCTGCCAGAAAGGAATTTCTGCAAATCGTCTGTCTGCGTTTGCGTGAGCTTACTGAGGAAGGACGGTCGTTCGTCGGGGTTGGTGGTCCAGCCGCTGGTCATTAAACTGATGAGGGTTTCTCTGCTGGGGATGTCAGGAGGCAGACTGTCCAGACTTGTGTCAGGACGCGTCCCACGAAGCACACTGAACATGATCTGCATTGGGTTGGTCACCTCTGAGCGCACAAAACACAGGTCAGCGATTAGTCTGGTGGCAGCGTGAAGAGCAACTGAACAGAATGAGTGAGTTGCATTAAACTTGGATATAAATTTAAAAGAAAAACAGTAGATCATTAAAAAAAAAAAAAAAAAAAAATGTGTTACCTTCAAATGGAATCTGCCTGGATAGCACCTCCCACATAATGATGGCATAGCTTCAATGTAAACATGCGGGAGAAAATCAGTGACGGGAAATGAAGAGTTACATCATCACTCTCTTCGACTGGTATTCCCCTTCAGAGTGAGGGGACTTCACGCCAAGCTGCTCAGAGAAGCCGCTTTGAGGAAGAACAATTTACCTGTTGCAACAATCGAAACCCGTTGCTCAAACAATAGTTTGGGTTCTTTAATGTGGGATTGTCTAAGCTACTTAACCATGACCGTGTCTTACTCCACAGCAGACGGTGGTCTGCAGTTTGGAGAAAGAGACGGATACTTTGTTTGTTTTTTTAAAAAAGTGTGTCAAATTGACCAAAGTCTCACAATATCACAAACTAACCGATGGAGGTCGCCGTGTTTTTTTTAAGGGAAAATTGTGCAACGAAGTCATCGAGACTTCATCCAATTTAAAATCCAGCCCAATAACTTGACCCCTGGACTAATTGAACATAAAACATATTTAGATGGAACTCATGTTGTCGATACTGAAACATACCCAGATTTAAAAAAAGGACAAAGTACTTGTTTGTTGTCTATTGTCCAACTGATTTCTACTGACTGGTTATTGAGGTTTCCCCTCTCACCTGTACATGTCGTGCTTCACGTCGGCCCGGCGGCTCTTGGACGGTTCGTACTTCTCAGGCGGCATGTAGATCACCGTGCCCCCCATCTCCGTGGGCTTGGACCCCGAGCCTTTACTGACGGACAGCTGCCGCCACTTTGAAAGGCCAAAGTCAGCGATCTGGGCCGAGTGAGAGCAGAACTTCAGCATTCGTTTATAATTATTGGATAAATGTGGTTTTACTGGATCGCTTTTTCTGAAAAAAAAAAGGTAAGTGGACTAAAATTCAAAGAAATACTAATTAACACTGAAACGTACAGATATTGTCATGTGATTCTTGTTTTTACTTTTGTGCTCTACTGTATGGTTTCTAACATGGGACTTTACTGAACATAGACACACACAGACAACCACACTCAAGTGACGCCTCAGCTCAAATGTGTGTTTTCGTCACACATCCAGTCCATACCACACATACCTTAACGTGGAATTCTCCATCCAACAGAATGTTCTGTGTCTTTAGGTCATGATGCAACAGGGGGGGGGTCATGTTGTGGAGGAAGTTAACCCCTAAGGCAATCTCATAGAGGATCCTCAGCCGCAAGGGCCAGGCGAGCTCGGGGTACAAGTCCTTCTGTAGGAAGAGACAACAGACTTTTTAAATGCGAGCGCGTCGCAGGGAGACCGACGACAAAAACAGACGAGAGCACAAACCCGAGAGGAGAGAAACGTTGCTACGCCAAGACGAGAAGGAATTTCCCCAAAAACTATATTCGTCCGCCCTCGTTTCTGAGTTTCATCACAAAACTGTGAACACATCCAAGTTCCACTTTTGCTTGCTGAGCCACAGGCATGAATGACTGACATAACATGCGTACACATGACGAGTGATGCATAAATGAGACGGAGCAGCTTACCAAAAAAACCACAAAGACACTCTTTCACTTTAGCTATGTTGGAAACAAAAGCACCGTGGAAACCTTAGGTGACTGTGTCATTTGGTTGAATACAGAACACTTATTTTTTGTATTTTAGTTACCTATTAACTCTCATTTCCTGAGCGAAAGAGGAAAAGAATGTAAATGCCACATAGCGGAGGACAGCTGCTGTTTTATTAATCTTTAATCCTTATTGATTCTGTAAGATTGAGCCATCGATTATAACCGCGGGACCGGAGCAGTTCTTAGATTTCTGAAAATACATGATGACGTATAGCTATACCTCGTGGAGCAACAGGTCCAGAGAGCCGTTGCTCATGAACTCGGTGATTATGCAGAAGAACTCCGGCTCGTTGCAGATGCCAAAGATTTGGATTATGTAGTTGAACCTGGCTTTGTGGAGCACCTCGGCCTCCTTAAGCAGGCAGTTCCTCTCTCTGAAACACAGCCGGGTGATACAAAGTCAGTCTTTATTCTCACAAAACAAAAAGCCAAAAAAACAGTGATGACATTTTGGGTGTTGTCGGCATACACAGAATTACAAGGCAGCATGCCAAAGGAATGAATCCTGGAAGCTGATTGTCACCAGGGCTGAGCGATTTATACAGTAGTTTGAAACATTATCACAATATTAACAAGGGTACTTTAGGATATTATTGATATACAATATATTGTGAAATGTCAAATCAGGTGTTTAATGATTAATGCACCTTTGTCCCACTTTTAAAGAATCCTTACAAAACATGGTATGTTATTAATTTGTGTTTGGATAAATCGAAACAACGTCTGTGACACAAGCCTAACATTTGACTAAAAACTGAAACTAACTGAAGACTTGATGCTCTTGAATAACACAACGAAAGCCTAAATAGTTAGTTGTCACACGAGATACCTTTCTCCTACGGGACAGTCGAGTTTGAGGCACTTGATGGCCACGGTGGTCCTCCAGTCCGAGTGCTGCGCCTTGAACACGGTGCCGAAGCCCCCTCTGCTCAGGTAGTACAGGTCCGTCAGCTTCTGGTACGGGATCACCGGCAACGTGCTGGTCAGACTGCCGATGTTCACACAGCCCGTAGCCGCGCACGGCTCCATGGCAGTGTGCGGGCCTTTCACGCGAAGTCTCTCTGAGGAGTTCTCCTCAACTAGGTCAGCAGCTGGAAGCAGAACTAAACCTTTATGGTAAGCGCGACGAGGAAGAGCTCTTCCATCCACACGCATGCCAGAACGTCGCTGACTGCTAGCAAAGCTAAGCTAACGTTGATGAACGGATACCGATAAACGGTTCACCCGTTTGCTGAAGCAAAAAACAAAAACGCAGAGCACCCTAAATCGGCTAGACTCCAATGTACGCGCTTTAAAGTGTCCGTTTATTCGTGTTATGCGGCCAAGACTGCCTCCAACCAGCCGTCAAAGAGGAACAACAACAGCGAGCTGCTCAGCGCCGCTGTCAACCCAGGTGGTTTTGTTGTTGCTAATGACGACACACTTCCGGGTTTTTCTGCGATGCGTTCAGGGTCATCGTGACGTTTCGTGAGAGTGACAGAAGTTGATCTGGATTTTATTGTATTGTTTGACAGGCCTTTGACCACACACACTTTACAAAAGGGAAGTATAGATAGGAGCAAGCCCACATATGATCACGAGTTTAAAGGTTAGTAACTAATTGTCACGTTCAAACCTCAAATACAGATTTTTGTTTCACTTTCACTGGACTAAATTCCTCATCTGTGCTTAAACCCAACTGTTCATGTCGGGTTTTTTTTTTTTTTTAACATGCTGGAATTTCCCAAACGTGGGGCTTTCCTGCGAGGGCAATACGTCTCACATCTCAACAAAAAAAAACTAGAGAGAAAGACAATTTATAACACAAACACAAGTTAATAAATCCTCAAACGTCACATTTTTGTTGTGGTATAATATAGATACAATCTTATAATAATAATAATAAATCAAATACCGTTATATTAAATATATGTCACTAAGCACTGTTCACACTTCCCATAACAATCACCGTATTGTGTTATGAACTTAAAGTGTGTATCATTATTTACAATTCTATCATATACAAATATTTGATTATATTTCCAATCATAAACTTTCTGGATTGGGGAACTGGACACACTGGACTTGTCCCCCCTTGTAATCTGAAACCCCCGGGGGGGGGGGGGGGGGGGGGGGGGGGTGTGTCGACAAATCAGTGACCGCGGTGTAACTGCTGCTTATGTGGAGGTCACACAACATGTCTACAGTTTTTGATGAACCAGTCCACTGGGAAGTTCCATTCCCAGTGGACTGGACTGGAGTTTGCAGGTCCTGGTCTCCCGTACGTTCTGCTTCATCCACGAACTGCGAGCCTTCCCAACCGGAGACTATTTCCTGGGAGAGAGGAGTTGGACCCTGGGGTGCTGCAGTCGGGGCTGCCATGCCGGATGACTCCTGGGATAGACCCACAGGAGGCATGTTGGATCGGTCATCCACACTGCTGGAGGGTGAGGGGTCCAGGAGATCCATCGCTCCGATACTGCTGGGCTTCAAGATCCTGGAGGGGAAGGCATTTAGAGGGATTTAACAGGTCTGTCACTTCTAAGTAGTCTAAACTTTATTGTAAATCCATCAATGAAAAAAATAAATAACTCAGACTGATAGGTTACCAAAAATTGTGTGGATGGATGTGCATTTTAACAACACATATAAAACACATGGACTTTGTCTGATGATATATGGGATGTCACTCTAACATAATGTGACTTCCTATCTTTAAAAAGCTCACATAACTTCTTTGTTGACGGCACATTACCATCGAATGAGCCAAACCGCGTGTGAGCATGTCAGTACATTTTGCAGCAGCATACGCTTAAAACCCCCCATTTGATGTTTCTTTATGTTCTCTTTGTGTGTTAACTTGCTAAGACACTCAGAACAGCTCACTACAGAGGCCGTGCAGGTGATCTCTGATCTTACAGCTCATTTGTAGTGCCTGCATTGGCCTCTGTTTTTTTTTGTAGGTTTATAAGAGACAGCTGGGTAGTATTTAGAAGGAACACTGACTTTTGCAGGCTCAATGACAAGGTGGGAAACAATCGTGCATCTCCGTCACTCTAAAAATGTTATTTATGCAGCGTCGTGGTGTGAAAAGACAAACCTTTGTGGGGAAAGGACAGATCTGCAGAGTGGTACAATCCGCAGCCTCCAAACATTGTAATTAATCCAAAACACATGACATTAATCTTCACCCTGAAGTTACACAAAGACGTGTTTGTGTCGCTGGCGCTGAGGCGCCTTTAATTCTTTCAACACCTCTTCAGATGTCACACTCAGCCCTTGGCTGATCAGGAGATTTCAATCTACGTGCTTCTCGGGTGAAGCTGTCAGACACTTCCTGTGTTTGGTTGACTCGTCGAGTTCATTTGTCAGTCTGGAGGAAAAGTAAGGTGATGTCACTTCCTTCACAAAAATATTGTCTCAAAAGGGCTTAAGGTCAAGAAATCTGATAACCGTTGTCTGTTGTTCAGGCTTTCGTGAGACTCTGGAGGAAACTAATCATCATCTTCAGAGGGAACTCCTTGACCATCGGGGAGAAGTTTACACTAAAGAAGACACTGGAGGAGAAGGACAACCGCTGATGAAGAGTCAGTCTTCTGTTGTGTACAGACATAGAGGAGGTATTATTACATGGACCGTACACTGTATTGAAATGATTCCCTCTCACACAGATCCCTGTCACGTTCTTCGAAGATCTTCAAGAGTCCTCGTCAACTAACAGCAGCAATGAACCTTGTTATTAATAATAATTCTGCTATGAGTTTGGAAAGACAAATATGACCAGAAGGTGGCAGTGTATTATCAAGTTTCCAAGGATAAAGCCACTGCACCTGAATCAAAGGGATCCCGGGGAACTTGATGTTCTGTTCTCATCGCACTCATATGGAAAACATTTGCCTCCAGGGCTTTCATGTGCTCCTCACACACAGACATCTCTCTAAACCTTGAGAACAGTTGGGCTGACATTTTTACCCCTCAAAACGTGAATAACATTCATACTTGCGTCATTATCAGACTGAGGAGCCACTTGTTTCATTTCATTCATTCTATTTGAGTCACAGAACAGATAGCAGATGTGGGCACAGACTTGTACTGCCACACTGAATGCATTTGGTACGACATTTCATTTATATGTATAATGAAACGGAATTGAATGAAGAGAACATGTCAGGATAAAAAAGGTCTAGGGAAGCTAAGAGTAGTCCCACTGCCCAACCAAGATATGAAAAATAATAAACAACAACTAAGAATAATAAACCTATTGTGTAGCTGAGGGAAGCAGCTGTGAGCTGCACTTCATCGGAGGTGGTGAAGTTAACATCTGTGTGGAAAACAGGCCACAGCATAGTGTGATTCATGTCTGATCAGAAGTGCTTTCAGTTTCGGATTTCCACCTCAAATGAAGAGATTCTTGCAAAGCACGCTATAGAGCAGGTCATTTTTTTCTTGAAATATTATGACTTTATTCGCATTAAATAACGACCTTATTCTCGTAATATTACGGCTTTTTTCTCAAATTATTACGACTTTGGTCTCGACATCTCAGAAAAACACAGATATGGTGGAAATGTTTTCAACGTGCAGAAAGTTCTGAACATGAGCAGAAATCTTGCTGAAACACTTAAAGCTATTAAGCCAAGGGGGTTTATGAATGAAGGAAAATGAATATTATTGATGTAAAAATAGGTGCCACGTGCACATTTAAAGAGTTTACTACCCACAACACACGGCACAAAAGGGGAGAGAAGAGCAAATCATGCCTACGTTGTGTGTCGACTCAGAAGGGATACATATTTGAATACAGAATGTCTGAGAGCCATACCGCTTCATATTTTTATTCATACATTGTGTTTTCCTTTACATAAATAATGACAGTTCCACTGTAAATCGATTCACAAAAAAAATCACCAGAATTCAAGCAATCAAGGGTTTGACGCTCAAAATGTCCTGAGGGAGAAGCTCCAAACCCTCGCCTCGTGTTGAAGCAGGTGTTTTGAAGACTTTTGATAACAAAAAAGACAAATGCAACTCTACTTTCACCAATGACTCGTGACTTCACTTGGACTCGAGCCTTTGCCTTTGACAAAGATTATATTGTAAAAACTCTGCAGTGTTCTTGACATGAGGCAATACTTTAAATCAATCCCAAAGCAGTAAATTTAATTACACAAGCATAAAGGTGCAGACCGGCTTGCAGTCAAATAACTTGAAACACAAAGTTTAGGAGCTGAACTGGACTTTTGGGACTTCTTATGACAAACAATGACAGGCGAAGAAACCGCAAACAGCGTGAAACAAATTAATCACTCAGATCTAGTTGCAGTCCGGCGTTGATCCATCGAGCGCCTTGGAGACAAATGTTCTGCTGTGAAGTGAATCCCACAATCGCTCAACGGCAGAACGTCAGAAGCTCAGCTTTCTGCCAGCTGTTCATTACTGCATGAGGGAAAAGTCAGGGTCATAATGCTGGAACACAGTTATGTGGATTTCCATTCTTCATAAAAAAAAAAAAAAGGCAAATTCATCTCCTACTTGGAATCAGTCAGTGGAGACACAAGTTCGTCATTAATTCCCAAAAACGATGCCCAAAAAGGTGTCAGAATCCCAAAAAACATGGAACATCCTGCTTACAGATTACTCCACAGGGTTTCATCTCACATGAACATCAATATGACAAGACATCCAAGACTTTAACATTAATACAGATCACTCACTTCATCTACTTACATGTGTCCAATGGATGCCATTCAAGAGAACAGACAGAAAGGTTTTCAAAATGTTACCTGACCTGTAAAAAGTCAACTTTTACTTTTTGCTTTCATCAGCTCAGAGGTTCTGAGCTCAGAGGTTGAAAGGTTCTAATGTTGGAGATTTTCCTGGAAATAATAATTTAAAAAAAAAGGCGACTTGATGTGGACATCAATCTTGCATCATTGCTCAACAACTGCTGAAGGGTAGAAACACCTTCACATCATTGAAGGCTTCCCTGTGGTACTGGTACTCATGATTTCATTTATGGAGGCGATGTTGCTGAGCCCAGTTTGCGTGGATGGATCGGTCCGGTGGGAGGTCTTGGGGGAACATTTGTTATGAAAGCCCCCATTGACCCCTATGTTCCTCCCACATTGTTTGCTTTATGAGTATCATGTTGCCTGCGCTCATGAATCCATGCAGTGCACACAGTTACGTGCCAGATTCATTATATTTTGAACTTTGGCCCAGGAGAAGGACAAACACTGCTATTCTTGATTCATATTCTTCCTTGGGACTGCTGTTTTTTATGTTTTAAAAATGTGATCATTTGATTAAAAATACATTTATTTAAGAATACGTTCTATGTCAGCATGATATCAGCTGAAATGATATAGTTATTGAAGTTATATTTTGACACAAGGTCCCTCAGTGACTCTTATCATTCAGTTTATAACCTGCTTTAGAGCTTGTCCTCACAATAAACCTGGGGCTTTGGAAGCACTGGAGGTTTTCTTACAGATGCATGCAAGATATTTTTGACTGGTCGGTAACGTTAGGCCAGGCTTTTGTTTGCTTAGGAAAATTTGATAGATTCAAAAAAAAAAAAAAAAAAAAGGTTTCTGGCAGGCTAGCTCAGACAAAGAGCAAAAAAAGGGGAAAACATGGCTCATAATTTTGTTGCTGTGAGAAAAATTGTGTCACTCATTCCTGAACAAAGAAACATTATCCGCTGGAATGAACAGAGCTGAGCAGCCATGTTTCTTAGTTTGAAACAAGTCTTAATTTACCCAGAAGTCGTTGAAAATTAGTCTGAAAATGACAAAGAACTGGACAGCTTTGTGCAACAGATGGATTTAGAAGTGAAATAAATATTCCATAGTTACAGTGTTTATTTGTGAAACCAGCCTAGACTCTGGAGGAGGCGCTGTCTATGATGGTAAGCCAAAAAAAAAGTACACATATTTTTTGATATTTTTTGCCTTTTCCAGAATCTCACATTCACCTAGAACTTTGTTGGTGCCACATCTTCCCCCGGAGCTTAAAGTTCACTCAGTCCATTGTTTGGTACAGGGCTGTGGAATTGGGACTGGTGCTTGTGGGGATTTGGGCGTTGTCAGAGAGAGAGAGAAAGAGGCATTTATTGGATAATTGTCAAAAGCAGCACACCAGGCAGCCTTACAGGAGAGATTATGGATTTATAGCGGGTCGACAGTAATGACCTTGTGCTGTTTGTGTTTCTAATATTGCACCACTAATCTTATTTTCTGTCCGTTCCGCTGCTCTGTCCACATGACTTGCAATTAGATTGATTTTATTAGCGGTTGTCTTTGCTCTGAAACATTGATCTTAAGTGGCTTTTAACAAGATTCAACGGCAAATTTAAGGGTTTGTCAGTATACGGAACATTAACCAGTCAGAATTGTCTGCCCCTATTTGCATAAATCTTCAAAGTGAATGTCCTGAAACCTGTCCTGACAGTTGATTTATGTGGAGTAATAAAGCATTTTGAATTCCCAAATGGATACCTAGGAATGTTTGTGAATCACCATTAATCCAACATCCTGCAGAATGATCATATATGACTATATTAAAGCATTTTTAGAAAGTAAAACTACACAATGCAAGACTATGAGTACATGCATTGCAGCTGGATAGTTAAGTTTCCAAAAGTCCATGTAATGAAGAGGAGATATTCTATAGCATTAAAGTAAGTTATTGTATCTACACCTTTCAAAGTTTTGCATAAAATTGCCAGATGTGAAAGACTAACCAGGGAGATTAGAAGACGTTAAATCAGATTTGGGATCATAATTGTTCAGACTGTAAACATAAATCAGATTTATTTATAGCGTTCAGCTGTTATAGATCTTCCATAGGTCTTCAAAGACTCTCTTAATGCGATGCGGGGTGGATTACAAAAGAAGAGGATATAAAACCATGTGCCTGCTGTTTATGCTTACATTTTAAGTGACATTTCCTGTCAGTAGGCAAATATCCAGTAAAAATAATTTCATCTAATTCGCATTTTGGAGTTAATGAGACGCCTCAAATTCCGCAAAAATAACTTTTGCAGAGTAGGACAAACAATAGCTTAACTGTGGATTTTGTAAACCTGAACCTGACCTCCAGCTTCATCAACATCAGTGAGAAATGATAAAGTAAGGAAAATAAAGTACAGGTCCACCACGAACTGCACAGGAGTCAGATTACTTTATTTATTTATATGCGTCCATTGGATCATTCTGTCCTGCTGTGGCGGTAATTCAATGACATAGAGTCTGCGGTGTGTTTGGCTGTCAGCTCACTGAGCCAATTGCTTGCAGACAATGTTGCTTTTTTTTTAAAAATATGAATGAAGCGTGTTCTACGATGCTTTTGAAACCCATTGGTTTGCGTCGTTACACAGCAGTGGTCGTTGCAGACGCACCTGGTGGAGGTCTGCACCCTGCTGAGTAAACCTGTCTAGTTCAGCATTAAATGAAGTCTAATGAAGTGTTGACTTTTGTCAACCTGGAAATATACCAGCCTGATATAACAGGCCTTTTTTTTTTTTCACAGCAGTCAGCAGTTTTATTCACTTATTTTGTCTGATTAGACCTAAGGTAACCATGGAAACAGTAGTGATGCCTCAAGCTGCAGTGTGAGTTTACTCACTGGTGCACAGACCTGATGAAACTGTGAGTTCAAACTAATCCAACTAACTCAACATATAGTAACAGACCGATTTCACCAGTATCTTATTTCTCATTTGGTTGGTTTATTTCCATTTTATACAGTCGGGTTTTTTTTGTGTTTTTTTTTTTACATATGTAGCTATGCAGTAGTTGCACTAAGGACAACACAATGTCCGGCTACAGAACCCTACCACCATCTCTCCTTCTGCTCCTTCCTTGGACCGGAGTGTCAGTGTCAACAATGAAGGGACGTTCAGGGTCCCTGTCAGGGTCACTGCTAACAGTACGGCATGAAATTAGAGGAGGGAGGAATCTCTCAGGTATGTCAGCCCTGTATTAGTACATATGATGGCCTTCACTACAATATGATATTATAGAATATGATGCATTGCTTTAGATTTAAAACAGTATATGCTGAAGTTGAAATTAGTACAACCGTAAACATCTATATCAGTAAATCTAACACACACATTAATGCAGCAGTGATATTAATCCAACATATAATAATAGTAAAACACTGACTTGGAACATTTGACTGCACAATGACTACTTATATTGACATACTTTAAAGTAAGGTTAAGTAAGGTTTCAGATGCAGGACTTGTACTTGTATTGGAGGAGGCTTTTGTTCACAGTGTTGGTAGAATACCTTTACTCAAGTAAAGGATGGGAGTACTTCTTACCACCGAAGGGTTCTCTCAGTCAGTGAAAATCTGAGAGTAAGGCACGAGGGGTCGGTTTGCCTCGTGCTCCCAAATCGCTAAATCCCTGTACTTTAGTGTTTGCCCCCTTCTGATGTCTGTTGCCAGGCCAATTCATCTCTTGTCGTGCGTCGAGCCCTGTCACGTGACGGCGACGCGTTTCGCTCTTTGTCGTTCGTCATCCTCCCCATACGTCAACGGGAGAGGTACCTCCTCACAGAGAGGCTTTAAAGTAGATGAAGTGCATTATTCCCCCCCAGTTGCGACTGGTAGTCTTGGATTTATTCAATTAACGTGAGACAGATTTTTTTTTAGGACTCATCATCATCATCATCATCATCATGAGGAAGGGAGCCGGCAGACACTTGTTGTGCTTTCTCCTGCTTGCGTTCCCGCTGTCCTGGGCAGAGGACACGACGCAAAACGTGAAGAAGAGTGAGAATAACACAGGTGAGTATTGCACCTTTTTTTTTTTTTTTTTTTTTTTTTTTTTTTAATGATGTGCATGAATCATTGTAACTGATTTGATTCGCTTCATTTAGCGCCGTGAGCCGCTAAAAAAAAGGCGTTAATATGCTGCACCGTGGATGCAGCTCGTCATATAAAAGAGCTTAACGACACGACTGTCATAGATTCATGGTTGTCCTTTTAAAATGCATTTAAACTTCAAATAACCATACATTACAAGCACTTGTTTTGCAAAGTAATCAGTAATAACGTCAAAGTCGGAGGTTGGTTATTGGTTAAATTTGTATTTCTTAAGAAATAAGTCATACAATTATAATTATTAATCTGTTAAAAGGAGGTTTTGCAATGAAGCTTGTTTTCAGTCTGATTCATTTTTGTCAAACTCAACACCTAGTCTCTCTAAAACAACAGATATGTTGAAATCTGTTGGTTTCCAGCTGTTACTGGCTGGCTGTATTCATTATTTATTCATGAAAAACATTTGGAATATGTCTTCTATTTAAATTTTCTTTGTCTTTTAACCATTCCTGCATATTGTTAAAATAAACCTTTTGTAATTTCTAAAGCAAATTATTGGACTGAGCGATCATCTCAGTATTCTGATTCTTTGTTTCATTTTGGCTTGATTCAGCTTGTTTTTCTTTAGTGAGGGAGTTGTTGCAACACAGTAGGAATGTGAAATGTGCAAAGTCTGTCACACTGAAAGCCCCAATCGAGCATTTTTACCCTTAAAGGTAAAACAAAAAACACACATGTTCCCGTGTAATAAACCCACTTCACTGCTGCAAACTTTAATGCCAAACCTTTAACAGCAACATTAAACTTCTAAAACTTAGATTTTGTAATTGTCTTCTGTTGATTTGTTCCTTTTTTTTGGTAAAGTAACATAACGCTAGCTAATATATCAAAAGAGTTTTCAAATGGTTGGCACACAGTAGACGCAGAACTTCAACGTCGTAGTCGTGTTTCTCTTGGCCACCTTGCTGAACGTGGGTCCAGTATTCACTCTCTCTCTCTCTCTCTCTCTCTCTCTCTCTCTCTCTCTCTCTCTCTCTGCTGTGTGTTTCATCTCCAACACCTCCTGAGGGAAATAGCTGACCCTTTAGCTGCTGCATGCCTCACTGTGTTCACTCACAAGTCGCTTGCTTTGAAAAAAAAGAAAGCAGGGAGACTTCACCAACACGGTCAAAACCCCCTGAAAGACGCTGAAGCACTGAGGGGAAACAGGCAGAGGATGGTTGGTGATTCTCTGTGGATTCGTCACCACAGAAGACTCTGACAACAAATGTTGTTTTTTACATAGTTAGTACGCAAATATGAATTGGTGCATTTTTAAGCTCTTGCTACAGTGAAGTGAGGGTATGGTCACTACACTGGGACGTCACTGCTGGGTGTGGTTACAGGTGCAACAGACTTCTGACCACATTTTGCCAGGGCGAAGGTACTAGACTTGAAACTGACATCCAGAAGAGGTCAGTAAAACAAAGCTTTGAGGTCGGTGTTAAGTTCTCATCAAACATTTGAGAACGAGTGAAACAAAACCCACAATAAACAAAGTTGAAGATCTGTAGATGTCGCGATAAAATATTGTTATTTGTCAAATTATTTTGGCCACAATATCGTGTAGTCAAAATAGTGTTTCATTACAATTTGTGAGGAAGACAGATGTTGTGTTTTAAGTAGTCAAATGGAGATATGTAAAAAAAAAAAAAAAAAAAAAGCAAGACACACGCGTGGATCTGCATCAGCAGCAGGAGAGGCATGAGGAGCCACCGAGCTGAAGGTATTTTCTTCAAAATAATGGATGAAGTCTAAACATCTGGCCAAAGACTAGTCAAAGGATTGGACGGCAAGGAGCAGCAGCCATCAGTCATGGGGCAGTGGGGGAAATGTCGGCGCCAAGAAGGAGAGTTTATGATTTGTTGCCTTTTTTGAACTTGCAGAGCTTCCAGCCCACTTTATAAATGATAGGTAAGAATTTAAGAGGTGTCTGAGGTCTGAGGTGAGTAGTTTGACTTTGATGAAGCTTGTTTTCAAGATGATCCAAAGAATGGCCGGCAGAGAGGAGGCGTAGAGCCAAATCATTTTTGATATATTTTGTAACACTGAAAATCTTGTCTACTATTTCTATAAGCTGGTAATGCTTCAAATTCAAACAGTCTAATATGCCAATCTGTGCAGATGATCTGGCGTGGCGGATTAATTCAGGAGAGAAAAAATAAACACACTGTACTTATGGTGTTCTACATACTGTTCTCAGTGCTGTTAGTCACTGTTAGATGTACAAAAAAAGAACCATTGATCGTCACGATCCATTTCCAACGTTTGGAGCTGTCTTCACCTCCGGACACCTTAGAGACAGATAATCAGAGGGGCACCAGGCCCAGACGTATATACAGTATATATATATATATGTCCCCTCCTGTCTGTAAGTCTGTGCTGACCAGATGGCCCCCATCTTAACAGAGCAGATCACTGGAGTCCCCTCCTGCTTTAAAGACTTCACAAACATCCTGGTCCTCAAGAAAAACCCTCCATCACAGCATTAAGGCCCGTTGCCCCTGATGTTTGTGATCATGAGGTCAGTGGATGGTGTCGTGCAACCGTCCTAGTGAAGTTTCAGAACACAACGGTCAACCTTCACTTCCCACCTAGAAACATCAGGAGAAAAGCCCAGCTGAGGACGTACTACCTCCTGCACCAGCTCAAGAACTGCATCCTGGTTCAGATCCATTTCTGGACTGCAGTGAAAACCATTCAGGACTTCAGAGTCAGGAAACCGGCCTGAAACACCACTGTCGAGGGCCACCCACTTTGAGCTTAAGGCTCCTCAGAAACCCACGAGTGACGTCACGGAGACTACGTCCATATTCTACACTAGTCTGTGGTTGTTTGTCTTAAAACCAAAATGTTGGACTTATTATGCTTTTGACCATTTCATCAGGCGCTAGATGAAAAGTCAGGATCACCAAAGTAATGACAACTTATACTGTTGGCAACATGGATGCCTTTACCAAAGTTAAGACATTTCACAGAAAAACACAAATGTTAACCTGCTGGTGGCGCTAGAGGGTCATTAGTATTCATCCTCTAGGGACTAGGTTCCATGGAAATTCATCTGACTGTTATTGTGATATTTTAGGAACAGTAGTAAGTTGCTCAGATATTACCATAAAGCATGATCTCAAACGGAAACAGCAGAGGTATCATCTGCTAAGTCTTTTAACACATTTAAAATGGATTTCACTTCCTCCTAATCTTATTTTATCAGCTCTTTTATGTGAGCCAAAACCGTTTTTTCCATCTGATTTCTCAACTGTTATCAGGCAAGAGTGTGATGTTGATCGATAATACGTCCTCCCGCCAACTGGCTGACAAATGACACCGAGAGGCAGGATGTGTTTTGTACAACCTTATTCGATTAGGTGTTGAAAACGCTTACATCAGGATGGCCGTGGACCAGAGAGAGAAGCCAGGAAAGCAGTCTCTCTTGTTGTTCTCGTCCAGATGGAGGCCTTACAAAGGTCAGCCCACCTGATGACACAGTGATCATTTGTCTCTCACGGAGATGAAAGGAAGCCCAAATTGCACGGCTGTCAGTGAGGCTTCTCTCTTGGCTTGTTTTTCGAGGAAAATCTGCATCTACTTTAGCAATAAATTCTTTGCAATAAATACGTTTCAGTTCATTAAAATCGGCGAACCTTAACGCCGCTCCCTGTGGGTGGCGAGTCCACATGTCCATTTGATGCATGTTAAGTTCTCTTCTGAGGCGAAGCGTTGTCTTGCCAGAACAAAAGGAGGAGGATAAACATGGAAGCTTCTTGTTTTTTCTTGTGTGACCAGTATATCTGTCTCAAGAGGGTACGGTGACGGTTTTTTGTTTTTCCTTCAAAAAGTAGAGAAAGTAAAGAATCTGTCTAATAATGGTTGTTTGTGGATTGTTTTTAACCATTGATTCTTCTGTTATTTCCAACTGTAGTTTGGAGCCAAGCGAAGACCAGACGACTGTTCGCAAGAAGAAAGATTCCTCCACCACAGGAAAGCCACACTCCTGTAAGTTTTCTTTTTTTTTTTCCTCCTCTTAAACTGCCTTTTTACCTCAATAAGGCCACCACTAACTTTTCAGTAGGGCATGCTTATGAATGCTTAAAATGACTCGGGAAGCTGGCAGTGTAAGTTTGCGTTTCTGTGTGACTGTATCTGAATTGGTGAGTTTTAATCCACAGGGTCCAGAGGGATTATTTTTCCTTTTTTTTTTTTTTCTTTTCGTTACAGAAAAACAAGTCGAACGTCGTGACCCCCGCCCGTCGCTGCGGCCGCTTGATGGAGGGCTGCTCCTCCCACGTCCCGTGCTGTGACCCCTGCGCTTCCTGCCGCTGTCGACTCTTCAACACCATCTGTCACTGCTGGAGGATGAACCCCCTGTGCTTAAAGAAGACGTAGATGAGGCACAAACGCACACAGATACAACCCACACACCTCCATTATACAGTGACAGGCATATATAAACAAAGAAATGCACAGTTCAGATAATATTTATACTAATACGTTTGGAAAATCATGCAAAAAAAAGAAAGAAAAGTTCTTTGTATTGTCTGTGGAGAGAAGATGATGAAATAATGAGGTTTTTTTTGTCTTCAGTCTTCTAAGACACAAACGTGAAAATACTCACATAAGTATATATAGAATATTCAAATACCCAACATACAGTATGTACAGCAGGTGAAGCAAAGGATGAGTGACATATGCTTTTTCATAGACAAACACTTGTAAACTACGTATAGGGCCAAAGGTATTTCACGCACTATTGCTGCTTTTCAATGTTTTTATCACTTTTGCTGTCAAGCCATGATAAACATGTGGGGACCCATAATAACCTGATGAACATTAGGACATACATTTTCTTCTTTTGTTAAGTTGGTGCCCTACAGACCGTATGTGGAAAAATAAAGCAAAGTCATATGTTTTGAGTCAGAAACAGTCAAAAGCCCGACTTTTCTGTTCCTATGTAAAATATTCCTTGGAGAACAGATGCATCTAGGTCCCAAAATGTGGAATTGCTCATTATTCCCAATGCGGATTTATGAGTTAGACTTAGTTTATGTTTATGCTATTGAATAAATATATCATAAACCTATATTATCCTTGTGCTTTGTACTTTTACTTGATTCGTTTTTTGAGTGGAAATGTCCTAAAATGCATACATACTCACTTATATGTGGATTCATGAGGAGGAAACCATGTTTAGTTTCGGAAATATGAGAGACATCATCGAAAAACAAAGCAACAAAAAGAAAAAGTTATATATCAAATGTTTGCTGGCCGCTGTCTCGTGGAAAAACAGGGACTAAAGCCGATTTGTATTCTCTTCTAGGACAGCTTCAAGATAATGCACATGAACCTTATATGTATATATGGCCAAGTGTCTCTCCAGGAAGGACTTGCATGCACACATGTTGTCTGTGAATACCAAAATACAGAAATCTTGCTTTTCTTAAATCCTATCTGTGATCTACTTACTGTTTTACTTTGTCTGGGACACTTAAATGTAACAGTAGTTATGTCTTGATTGATAATCTATTTCATAGAGATCATCATATGTTCAGGAAGCCTTAACAAAAAACATCATCAATAGGGGAGTTTAAGACAAGCGAAGTTTTGATGAAAGGATCCGTATTAACATTACAGTAATCCATGATGAAGGGACTCGTGTAAGTTCACTGAGCTGAATACATGTACTGTGTCTGATTATGTCACAATCAGTGCTTAAATCAGAAATAGTCATGTATATAGACAAGAGGACACAAGGAAAGGTCAGTGATTAAGTCGAGCATAAAATGTGTCTGCAGGGAACAGGATAAATTGCAAAAATGCCGTCTTCACGAACCACATGATCTGTGTTCTTCTGCCTGATTTTAAACAGATCCATTCTCACACATGCTCACACATGCAAAAATGTATGAAGTGAGATTCATTGCCCATAAATATGGTGAGCATTTGACGATGGAAGACCAGTTAAGGTCTTTTTTCATCTACTGTTATAAAACAGATGAATTCGCTTCATTCTTTTTACCCCTGCATGATGTCGGGCCAAAGAGCGTCACGGCTTATGATTTATAAACTCAAAAGTGTTTTAAAAAAAGAGCTATTTCCCCCCCCCTGGGTATAGAGTAGAGTACACAAACAAAATGATTAACCTGTGTGTCTATGCTAGAAGTAGTTGAGAGAAGGAACAGGGTGAACACGTTTAGGGCCGCTATGGAATTTCTTTGTGTCAAAGAGGAAGGGAAAATAAGCACATGAATGTTAGTCAGAGAGGGATAAATGCAGAAGTCAGTGTAAAAAAAAACAAACAAACAAAGATAGACCCATTTAGGCAGAGAAATATCATTTTAAATGCACCCAGGCTGGTTGACGGCTCACTTGGCATCTCAATGGCAGAGCTCAGTTTCAACGTGGATCACGGCTATCTGGAGGGTCTGGTTCGAGGAATGAAGGCCGGAATCCTGACTCGCTCCGACTATAACAATCTGGCTCAGTGTGACACACTTGAGGGTGAGAATATTGTGTCATTTAGTGACACATTTTAATTTGGGAATTTAGCTTTCCCGGAAATGTATCTTTTAAAAAAAAAAAAAAGTGTGTGCATGTGTGGAGTTGACTTTGATCCCATTTTCAAGAATTTTCTTACCACGGAACAAGACATTCCTTTGTGGGAGACGCATACAGTGCAAGTCAGTGCGGATGAATACAAATGAGATGTTTGTGATGCACGATATATTTTTTCAGGAATGTTTACTCTCCGTTCACAAACGTTCGTTTGTCCAAACTGGGGCAAGTGGTTCTTGGAAAGACTCCAAAATTGCAATTAACGCCATGTGTGTTTGTGTGTATAATCTATACGTATGTGGTTTGTTTTTATCAGCTGTGATGTGTTTAACAAGTTGGTCAAAAGTCAGAAAGAGCTATGTGTGAATTATATACTGTATGATGATTCAGCTATTCCTGTTTTTTGGAAAAACAGAGATGTCACGAGTAAAAAAAAAAGGGGGGGGGGGGGGGGTTCGAGTACAGAACCTTGATATGCAATGTCTTTCCTCTCCCCTTCTCAGACATGAAGCTGCATCTGCAGTGCACAGACTACGGTAAGATGCTGTCCTCGTCTGAAGAGGACCTGACGGTGTCTCTGGTGGACAGCAAGTTGAGAGAAAACCTGGTGACTGAGTTCAGCTGCCTTCGCTCCAACGCCCTGCCTCCACTATCGACCTTCCTTGACTATATAACGTACGCTTCGTGTGCTAACTTATAAATTACACAAAGGTCACATGACATGCTGTGCTTATTTGTTTCCATTTTTCTTGATTACCGCTAAAAGAAAACTGTGGTTTAGGTACATATCATTTTTTTTCCCCCATTACATTCAAAGAAAACTAATTTCACCAAACTTTTTGCATCTGCTACCAGTTTCTAAAAACAAAGGCATGTTTATGGTTAAATAAAGGGACTTACGTTTTACCCTGCTCTCTGTTTTGCCATAGCTACAGCTACATGATTGACAACGTGGTGATGCTGATCACCGGGGCCCTGAAACAGAGAGATGTGGCAGAGCTCCTTCCGCGGTGTCACCCACTGGGAGCTTTTGACCAAATGGCAGCAGTGGGCATCGCTCGTACCCCGACTGAGCTCTACTCCGCCATCCTGGTGGACACACCCCTAGGTAGAGTCATCAACCAATCTGTGTTAAGCTTCCAAAGACTGTAAACATTAGTATGAACAGTACTACTATCATGTCACAGAGCTGTTGAGAGTGGATTTTTTTTTTTTTTTAGCATCTCTGATCTTTGAAGTATGGAAGTCCATTTCCACTTTGATAGCGAAAAAAAAGACGGATGAAAAAATGGCTCATGTTTAGTCAACTTATTAACTCCAACATTGGAATCCTTATTATATTTTTTACTGAAGGGCTTCTTCAAACCATTAGGTGGCAGTGAATTATTTTATGAATAGAGAATTAAGGGTTGAGGGAACACAAGGCTGAGGGAACATGGGGTTCAGGGAACCTATCGCTGAGGGAACATATAGGGCTAAGGGAACATACATCTGAGGGAACATAGGGCTAAGGGAACATACATCTGAGGGAACATAGGGCTAAGGGAACCTATCGGTGAGGGAACATACCGCTGAGGGAACATAGGGCTAAGAGAACATACAGCTGAGGGAACATAGGGTTAAGGGAATCTATTGCTGAGGGAACATAGGGCTAAGGGAACATACATCTGAGGGAACATAGGGCTAAGGGAACATACATCTGAGGGAACATAGGGCTAAGGGAACATACATCTGAAGGAACATAGGGTTAAGGGAACCTATCGCTGAGGGAACATAGGGCTAAGGGAACATACCGCTGAGGGAACATTGGGCTAAGGTAACATACATCTGAGGGAACATAGGGCTAAGGGAACATGGGTGGAAGGAACATAAAACAAATACACAAATCACAACTATTCAATCAGAGTGAATTCATTTTACATCACAGTTTCTGGTCCGTCCAGCCCTTCAGTTAGTCAGAGTTTTTATTTTGATCATCTTAATTGAAGTTCCGCTCGATAAAAAAACATTAGAGTGAGATATAAAACATACTAATGAAACTGATGTCCATTGTGTTGTTGTCATAGCTCAGTTTTTCCAGGATGCTGTATCTGAGTCCAACCTGGATGAGATGGAAGCTGAGATCCTCAGAAACAAGCTGTTTAAGGTGACTAGGGTGACTTAAAAAGTGTGTGTTCATATAAATTCTGGGTGAGAGGGTTTACTAGTGTAACATGAGTTTTACAATGTTGTTCTTACCTTCTTTGGTTGGAGTCAGGGTTTTATGTTACAGACACCATCATGAAATGATCATATCTTTTATTCAAAGGCATATTTAGAGTCCTTCCACTCTTTCTGCAAGACCATTGGTGGAGCCACACAAGATATAATGTGTCCTGTCCTGGAGGTACTGTGACAATATCCACCGTTGAAGTTTTACGTACTATATATATATATATATATATATATATATATATTAGTACTGGGCTTAATGATTTTTTTTTTGTGATTAATCACATTGTTATGCACAAAATTCAATAATGAATTCAAAAGTAGTGTATTGCGCACTTGTATTTTAAAAGTACTGCTATATGAACAAAAGTGCAATAACATTTGGTTTGCAAACACTTTAAACAAATAATATTAATAATAATTCTTATATTTATAATATTTCTTTTGGGATTTTTTTTTGGTATTTTGGTCAGACACATTTCGCAGTTGCAAATTGACGCATTAGGCTGAAGATCGCCAGTTAACAGGGTCCCTGGTTAAACCGTAACACCGGTTCTTGTGTTAAAAATGTCCGCTTAATAAAAAAATGAATAAAAAAAACTGCTATAACGCGCAATAAAATAATTGTCTGCGTTAATTAATTAGTTTGTTAACGCGATAATAACGCGCTAACTTGCCCAGCCCTAATATATATATATATATTTATTTTTGTTTGTCAAAAATGCTTTGTATGTCTGTGCGTTTGCTGCAGTTTGAGGCAGACAGGCGGGCCTTCATCATCACAGTGAACTCCTTCGGGACAGACCTCAGCAGAGCAGACCGGAGTGCGTTGTATCCATCTTGTGGCAAACTTTACCCTGAAGGGCTGCGCCTGCTGGGCAGAGCAGAGGACCACGGGCAGGTCAAAGATGTGGCCGACTGTTACCCAGTGAGTCTGACCACGTTTCCGTGGACTCTTAAAACGAGAGTCTTGCCACTGCAGTTAACTTCAGTCATTAAAGTGGTTGACCTCCATCTTAACTTCTCTGCAGGCCTATAAAATTATATTTGATGACCCTGAACCAGGATCAGGATTTAAGACTCTGGAAGACAGATTCTTTGAACAAGAGGTAATATATCTTATGTTCTTCAGTAGTGCAGAGGGTACCATCTGATCAGGATGTAGCTTCCAGCTGTTGGAACTTTTGACATTGTAAAATTATTTGGACGGAGCAACCCATTTCACATCAAATTCAGTCTTGAAGTATGGGCACTTTTGTTTAAATTCTTTTTACTGACAAAATGACAATTTGCAAACACAGTCTGAACTCTTAACTTTTAACGTTTACCTGCCTTTCTGTCTCTCTGAGCGGCTTCAACGTCCATCCTTTGTCCTTTATCTTTTCTCAGGTGAAACTGAACACACTTGCATTCCTGCAGCAGTTCCACTTCGGAGTATTTTACTCTTACATCAAACTGAAGGAGCAGGAGAGTCGCAACATTGTCTGGATCGCTGAGTGTGTCACACAGAGACAGAAATCCAAGATACACAACTACATACCCATCTTCCAGGGAACTGAGCAATAAAAAAAACAACATATATCTAACAAGAGTTAGGTAATAAATGCACTTCATCAAAAGCATACTTGTTGATCTCTTCATTTTTGTTTGTGAGGATTAGATACTTGGTGGTTCCTTAAAAATCAGCCACAAATAGTTTCAGTGTTTTTATTACAGACCTCAGAAAATACAACGATGAAGCCTCGTGATTTATAATAACTACTTGCTATAGTTAGTATGTTCACGTTCACATTATTGGCACAATATCTGCATGAGTAAGGAGAACACAAGTGTGCATTTCATGAGGTATAATAATAATAATGTGTAACTATACAATAGTGCACAAAATGTAATCCAAAATATAAGAATATAAGTAATGTAGCAAAAACAGTGGTATAAAAGTCTAATTTGTCAGTTTTAGCAGCTAAGCTTTGGCAGGCGAGTTCATGAATCGTCACCCATCTTTGCTCTTCATCAGCTCGTCCTCCCGTCACTTTTTCACTAAAACAAAAAACAAGACGTAAAACACCCGGCAGTGCAGCACCATAGATTAGACCAAAGTATGCACGTCTTTAGTTTAGTATAATGGCCTAACTTACAGCACCGAACAGGGACCTCCAGAGGTATGTAGTTCTGCTGGCAGAGATGAACAAAAGCAGATGCTAATCGACAGGGTGCTCTGGAGGAGCTCAACTCACACACAGACAAGAACCGACCGGGATCCACCTGACGACAAAAAAACAAAAACATTGTGAAAATAAGGTTGTATCAGTCAAACAAAAAACAGAGTACGACTGTGATACAGCAGCAGTAAAGTCCAATATATTGCCTTTCTCCAAATCTATTTTAGATTTGAGTTATTGTAGGTGAAAATATGTACATTTGTTTAGCATTATGTCTCTTTAACAGGACAGATACGTCATAGACGTCTTCTAATTTATGAGCGAAGTTCACAAGTCCAGAGTCAACATTCACTTTGACACATGGACATTTATCATCGCGGCCAGCTGATTCATTTCTTATTTTGGCCATGAAATCCATTAAGAAGTAGGCGAGGCCAGGGCTGTTTGGTGGTGTTTTCACAGCGTCTGGCACAACAAATAAATACTCACCACCCTAAAGCAGGAACTCAGCGGAGACTCGGGAGAGGAGAACAGGAAGTCACAGCTCACAGGGCTTGAGGCGGCTTTAGAAATGTGCTCGGTTACACCTTGCGGTTTCATACAATCCGGTTTCATCTGAAGACACGGAAAAATGAGCACTGCATGTGAGAACTGACGACCAACAGGAATGTGCAGACACGATTTTCTTCTTATGTATTTATTTGATATACAAATAATGCCAATCTCTCCTATGTCCTACCTGCCAACTGTACAAAAATTCCTCCATGTTTTCAGCCTGAGACCCATCAGGCAAAAGAAAATCATTCCCCGCTTCATTGTCATTAGTCCCCAACAGACCAGTGGACGTGCCTGTGTGGATAAAAAAACATGTTACTAATAATGAGGACCAGTAACTATGACCACGGACTTGCTTATTCTCCCAACGCCTGTTAAATCTTTAGTTTTAATCCTACCATGCAGCCATCCATCGAGGGTGAAGCTGCACACCTCAAGCGACAGGTCACATGACACCGACGCTCCATTCCGATTGGACACCTGCACGACGTTTGACCCTCTTCTGACAGACAACCCACCGCCACTGTGGAATGCGTGCATCACGGCGTTGTTGCAGTTGGCCTTCACCTGCGACAAACGTTTTCTTTATTTTTTTTTCCGGACACGTTGAAAGAAGCTGCAGTTTTGCTCTTTTGTTCTGCACTGCTGTAAATCACTCCGCTCTCTAAATTCATGTTTTTGGGGGGTTTCACCCCGCCATGTTTCGTCTACACATACCTGTCCGTTGTGCTGAATGCTGATGCTGCTGTTATTCATTCCTATCAGAAGGAAGCTCCGCGAGTCTGAACTGCGCAGCAGCGTGAATGAAGGCTCAGCGCCGACGTCTTGAGCGAGGAGCAGAGGGCAGGAGCCCGGGAGCTCATACAGGTGACCGTCAAACGTCACCACGAACTGATCTGCCACCAACAAAGCTCGGTCTTATGGAGAGAAGCAGAAGAAGAGGGACAGCATTGCGATTCAATTAAGTCCTTGCAGTCAAATATTTACGTCGTGCTTTTATTGCTGAGAAAACTAGTCATACGTATAAAGGGGCTGTCCATGATCTTCCTTTTGAGGCGGTAAAGTTCAGCCGTGGGCCTGACGAAGGCGAGGGTCTGCAGGGGTCTCAGGAGCCACTCCTCCAGAAGGACCTCGACCAGTCCAGCCTCGGACACCCTGGACCAGGGGAGCGGTGGCAGCGGCACTGACGCAACCACTGAACACTCACTGTAAAAACCCAAGAACACTTGGTTCCAAGTAGCTCACTGGAAACATTTTATTACATCTCTTTTGTTCTGATTTGTTAATTTAACAGCAAATGCAGAACTTTGACGCTTGGGTTCAAATCCATTTTCACAACTAGTAATAGTTTATTGTTTGTTTATTTTTGTGCAATAAGGATGAATTTAGTGATTTTCAGCCAGGTTAAAATGAATCTTTTGTCTCAAGAGCCTTTCAATGACTATATTTCATAAAGTTAAGTTAGGACCTGCTTCAAATTAAAATAAAGTCACATTATTAGTTATACTGAGACGTCCAAAAACACGTTCATGCCTCAACCAAAGTTTGCCCAGTTGTTTCCTAAAGTCATTCTTTGACCTTGGTTTTTAGTGGGATAAAAGTGTCACCAGAGAAAGGCAATTTTAGGAACGGAGCGGCCCAGAAAGCTTTTCTCCATGTATGTCTCAGACATGCTGTGCAGTACCCGGGGGAGAATTTGTAGACAGAGGCCAGTCGTTTCCTGACTCCAGACAGAGCCATGGCCAGCCTGGTGTCCACCCAGTGGTAGGTATGCTGTCCTGCCTGGTTCACAGAAGACATCGACCGTTAACACACACATTAATGAGTGTGTTGCATGTGTATTCTGGTCTTATCCTGTGATTTGTCGACTGAGTTGCCTCAACATTGCTGGATTCAGCCTGTCCATCTATTCTGCATTGCCAAAATTGTATTTCAGCATGATGGTCATAATTATATTTTGCAAGTTTCTCACCATATTGCATGTTTTACTTTACTAATTACCGCTTAACTTGAGTTGATTTTGCACCTGAACACATAAGAGAGCGATCAAAAACACAGTATCTAGCGTATCCAGGTTTATCAAAACAAGAATAAGAGCTCATCCAAGTTTTTAAAATACCCGGTTATTAACATGCAGAAATCATGAAGGGGATACTCCAAAAACCCACGGAATATTGGTGTGCATGTAAACACACTCATTGATACAGAATCAGATACATGCACGCAAAATATCTACTAAACGCTTTAAACTAGCTGAAGAGAAAAGACGAATACTAAGGTCTCACCACATCCAGCGCGACACTGAGCGTGACGACACTGGCCTGAGCCAGCGAGCTCAGCTGAGTTTTGTCCAACAGTACAGGTAGGACCTCCACCAGCCCGTCAGTCCACAACGACACCGCCTCCCTCCACAACACCTCCAACCTCTGGCCCTTCACGTCTTGGTACACGCCTGCTAGAGTGGCCAGGGGCCCTGACGGCAGAGCACAACACCTTTTCACACTTCATGTATTAAGATGGTTCTTTTATACTAGCAACTGCAGGTAAATGTTTTTTTCTCACATTGAAGTTACAAGACTCACAAGAAGTGTAGGGATCAGTACCCCCCCCCCCCCCCCCCCAAAGAAAGTGAAGAAGTCTGTGATTATGTACGACAGAAATAATAAATGTGAGACAGAAGAGATGCTTTTCCTGCGTCCGATAATGACGCAAAAGGAAGAAAAGATTAGTATGTTATTTAGAGTTTCTTAAAGAGATTAGACTTCTGCCTGAGAGGAAAGGCAGGGCCAAACAAGACAACAGGAGAGGGTGCTATCTCCTCCATCTGCTCTCTAAATCCTTCTGTCTTTACAATTTAATTTCAGGGACTCAAAACGCACGACCGCATCAAAACTTTTAATTGCTTTGCCGGTCGAGGCAGCGGCTGACGATGACCGATTAACGTCATGTCTCTGGACTCACTCCTCAGTTCCTGTTGTCCCAGCAGAGAGGCGTGCCGCAGCAGACCCAGAAAGCGAGGCAGGCCGTCGGTCAGGATGCGGCGCGGGAGGCTGTTCTGCCACAGAGCCAGCAGACCTCCGCCTCTGCGCTCCAGTAGAGTCTCCGCTCGCCGGGAAACATGAAGAGGCGCGGCGCTCAGCTCCTGGAGCCACTCACTGCCGCTGGACTGCAGAGACGTTTTCGTGAAGAGAAAAGGTCGTTGTCATTCGCTGAGCCTAAACCACTGCACGCATTGTTGACATTCAGTAATCCTGCAGCAGTTCGGTTACCTGGCGGCTGAATTCAACGAGGAGATGCTGTAATGTCTTGATTCTCTTCAGCAACTTATTCTGGATCTGAGAGCTCAGGTATTGAAGCCGTGCCTGTGACAAAACAACAACACATCACACAGTGTATCAAAGTGCCATGCTGTGAAAGTAAAAGTATAAATGTGTCAACTTCTGTCGTTTTGGGGATACCTCCAGCGCAGTTAGACTTTCCAAACAGCCACTTGCTCGAAGCATCAGCCTCTGACTGGCTGATCCTACAGACACACCGCCCAGAGTTCGAGGTTTGCTGCTGCCGTCTCTTTTCTGCACGTCCAGCATCAAACTGAGATTTCTTCCCACACAGGCTAGTACAGTGACATCCTCGTTCACACCTGGACCCGGATGTGAACACATTGAGTTATTCACAATCCTAGTTTTAATATTTTGTATTTATTTTTTTTTTGCAAGTATTGCAGAGACGATTCTGTATTTACCGTTCATGTAACCTGCTGTGGTCTGAAGACATCGTCCCTCTAACGTCCCGCTCAGCCAGATCTTCTCTCTGCGGTCCAGTCTGGCCTGCATCTGGACACCAGACCTCTCGGGCCAAGACAGAGCACTGCCCCAAACCTCAACACTCCAATTACCAATCCTAGACTGTGACGTTTTCACACACACACACACACACACACACACACACACACACACACACACACACACACACACACACACACACACACACACACACAAAACATATATTCATAAGGACCCTCAAAGATAACTTTATTGTGGTTTTATTTCCTAAATTCTTGGACTGATATATTCTGCACAGAACCTCCCTTAAAACCACAACTGGTTGTTGTTATACTTTACACACAACCATTTTTTTTGTACAGATTTACATGCTGTTTTTCATTTGTTTAATCAGTGAGAATTCTAATGTTACCTTCCATGCATATATAAAATATCAACATGATCTATTAATGATAATCCAAGTAATACTTTCATCAGTGATTGATCGTTGTGACATATGCACGCAAGTTCATGTTGTTTGAAAATGTGCTGCATTGCGACTTGCCTCTGATTGTGGTTTCCTTACACATCATTGCAGTTTGTATGACAAACTTGGAACACTGGTCCATTTGTCTTAATAAGGCTGCGTGTTCCACAAACCGCCTTCTTATCTGTGCGCTCGATTGACTCCTAAAAGTATCAGCAGCTGTAACCGTCGGGCATGAAGACAAGTTATATATATATATATACGTCACTCCTCAAACCCGCACCCGTCTTTGGTTGAAAAGCTTTTCACGTTTTTGCAATCTGATCTTGTTGTGAGTCACTATAAACTAGACTATTATGGTATGGAAGTATGGAAGACTACAAAAACAGGATAAAAGACTAGTTGATTGCTAAACGCCGCTAATCCATTGGTTGCTGCAATTTACTGTTTGTTTCTTTTTTGTATTAACTTTTTTGCAGTTTTGTTTTTAAGTTGTAAAAGAGATGCTAAATGTCGATGGGAAATATTCCTGATAAAACAAGAAAAATAAATTTAAAAAAAACTATTTGAAGAAGTGAGGATCGACACTTTACTTTACAAAAATTGTCCTTATAGTCTAAGCTAAAAGTGATTGGTCCTCACAAAGACAGAAACACAAAAGCACACAGAGCAGCAGCGCTAACAGCCACTGTGTACAGAGTGCTTTTTAATCCAAATCTAATAGTGCCTTATCACAATAAAGCCCTGGCAGCAATGTAGTAAAACCATCATACCCAATAACACAACATTGGCTTGACATGCCCTGTTCAACAAAAGTTCTTAACTGAGACACACTATGGTTGATTGATCCCCAGAGGGTCGTTCACCTCAGAGAACAGAGACATGTTGGAGCTCTGAGCAGTAGAGGAGTTCGTCAAGGCGAAGGTGAGGCTGCACTGGTGGGGCCGTCCTGTCACCGAGAGGCGAGACTGTGAGTGAAACAGCTCCTCTCCCGAGTTCACCCTGTGGGATCCTGACCACGACAACGTCTGGGAGAAACACACAGAGAGTAAACAACAGCTGAGGAAAAGGAATAAGAACAACGGCATTCTGTAGGTCTGAAAACGTGAAGGACGTATTGTATTTTCCCCACGGACAGAGACCATGCAGCTTATCGTAGCACAACCGCCCACAGAGAGACCATTACTCATGTATACCGGCGCAGCAGCTACGATCTCCACGTCTTAAAATGTGGGAGTAAAACCAAACTCGAAATCACTGCATGAGGAGGAAAGCAGTAAGAAACGAAGGATGCAGATGAGTTGACTCACAGGCTGTGGGGGACAGAGGCCCAGCAGCACGGTGTGCTCCAAGCGATCCCTGAGGTTGGTCTGAATCTTAGCCAGGAGTGTGTGTGACGGACAGGGTGCAGGAGACACTTTGTCCAGGCCAACATTCACCTGGAGACTGTGCATTCCTCGTGGACCTCTCTAGAAACAACGCAGAAACACAAACATCAGCAATCGCAATGACGAAGGAACACACCATAGGATTAACGTCAGAGCTTCAGCTTTTCGGAGCACCTGGTACTTCATGCCTTGCTTGATGCTCCTGTTGTCCCATCTTAGCTCTGCATTCTGTGAATACAAGTTTCCCTCCTGACCCACTGACACACAACCTTTAACCAAAGACACAGCCATCTACACACACACACACACACACACACACACACACACACACACGCAGATCAAGTTATTGGGCACTCAATAAAGACGCATTATACACGACATCCATGAAGAGTTTCATATTTGAAAAGAGTCCACAAACCTGTGACGAGAGCAAAGCACATGCCTGCCCCCTGCTGGAGTTGTTCTGCCACTGTTTGTTCAGGGTGACGGTGATATTGACAGGGACTGCGCTGTCCCATGACAGATGTGTCTGAATGCACAGCAATAGTAATACAAATAAAAATAAAACTCATCAATTTTTTTTGTACCTAAATTGCACATCACACTATACTAAATTATGGGAATTATTAATCATGTGGTTTAGTTTAGGTAAACAACATTATGCATGGTGTGAAATAATCCAGAAAAACTGTTATGGGCTCCATTTCAGCAAAGAGAAATAGAGGTAAAGAATACTGTTTGAAATGCCAAATGTGTCAAGTTCACAGAGAAAATTGTGAGACTCATTTCTGGTTTAAATGAATATCTGAAATAATACATATTCTAATAGTGCGAAGCCTACTTGGTGGCTGCTGCGCCGTTCCCTCTGTGAGCTGTGTGACAGTGTGTGAAGGGACATCTGGCTGAGTGTGGAGGAGAAGGGCTGTTTCAGCTCCAGTTTGGTCTCATTTATCTCCTCCGATCGACTCCGCCAGCTCAGAGCTCTGACCTTGAGATGAACAAACCACAGTTTGTGACCGCAGAAAGCGGAAAAAAAAAAAAATGACATCCGATAAACTGGACCGGATTCACGGTGTTTTTTTTAAATCAAAATGTTCCTTACATCTTCACTAATGAATATGATAGTTTCTGAGAGGACCAGACTTAAAAAGACTGAATGAAGCCCTGCACATATTCAGGATCATGACACGCTTATATGTAGAGTCTGACCTGCTCCTGTCGACCGTGCCTCGTCCAGCCCAGTAAAACACTGTCCAGTCGGCCATGTAAGGAACGCTCAAGGGTCACCTCCAAACTAGTCCAACGGGGGACGCAGTTGATCTGAACTGAAGTCAAGATGTCATAGAATTGAACAAACATTGTCCCAGTTGATGGTCGTAACGTTCGGCAGAGTTGGTCTGCAATAGTTTACCCTTCAGGGTCTGGTTCCCCATCTCCAGGGCTGGAGGTGAAGAGTAGAGACCAGACAAGATGAACTCCTGGCCGCCCCACACAGCTCCGTGTTGAACCTGGTAGCTCCAGTTCCTGGCCTCATACACCGTCGTCACGGCGACAGTCCTGGGTAGCGGCTTCAACTACAGAACAAAGATGATCAGTGAGACATTTAGGATGTTCAGGTGTAGAAAAGTCAAAATGTTTATTACAGATTGATCAACTGCACTTTTTAGATCTGTAAAGAAATATTTTACCTGTGGGTATGAGTGTTGAAGCTCTAGAGCCTGTCTGTATCCACTCTCTATAGCTGCTAGTTCCCCCAAAGCCCACAGCCTCCTCCTGTCTGACAACACCTCCACCAAACCCGCCACCCTGGACTGAGTCTGGTTCAGCTGGAGCGAGGGAGGAGAGATGGCAGCATGAGTTGTGTGTGACACGTCACACTCATTAAACTCCTCAATTACTAGAACAAATGCATTGAAAAATGATCACAACAGCGTAAAAACTGTAATTCCAGCACTGGTTTTGCAGAACACGTTGCCTCATAAGAGCACCTTTGAGAATCGGAACCCACCTGAGAGCGGACATTGAGCTGAGAAGGCAGGTAAACCAGCATCCTGGGAATGTTGTGGACCACCTTCACCATCAGGTCCTTGCTGGACAAAAGAACACCTGTCACCTAAAGTAAGTGTGTATGCATGCGTTTGATTGACGGGAGAATGTCAAACCGGCCATTTTTGGTTGTAAACAATGAGGCAGGGTGACCCGTGTGGTTTCTGTGTGTGTGTGTGTGTGTGTGTGTGTGTGTGTGTGTGTGTGTGTGTGTGTGTGTGTGTGTGTGTGTGTGTGTGTGTTGATGGTACCTATGAGGCAGATGGTGTCCCTGAACGATGAGTGCCAGTGAGGAGCTGAGTTCAGGGTTCACAGCCATGGAGCACCTCAGCTGTGACTCAGTAAGTCTTCCCCAGGCCTCGACCTACATCGACAGTCACAGAGATGGTTAGCGCTGAAGGGTAAAGTTGAGGGAATTTTGAGTGTATGTTACCCTCACCTGTAGGGCAGGGCTAGCTAGTCCCCGCACAAAGTGTTTTAGTGTGAGTCTGGCCTCCCTGGACCCTCCATGCGCCCCCCAGCCTCCTACGTCCCCCACAACTCGGACTCTCCAGTCGTGACAATGAATGTCTACTGAGGCGCTCCGCAGAGGACCTGCACAGAGCACCAGTACAGCCGTTAAGGGCAAAAGCCATAATGCTGCCATCATGACAGTACAAAATGTCTAAATATGTTTTTTGGGGGGGTTTTGAAACTGAGAGCTGTCTACATTTTAAAAATGAAATATCCGCGACTTTTACTTTGTTATATGAAAATTAAGCTTGAAAAACACGTGAAGTGAAATGATGACTTGAGTTAATCAGACTTTGAATCTGCAGTTGAATTGTAGGATTCAAGGCAAAACCTCACGATGACACAGAGAGGGTAGATATAGACCGGAAATACAATAATTATCATAGTGCTGGTTATGAGATGAGTTATGTCTTCAAAAAGGTACTGAGAAAAAAAAAAAAAACCCAGACGCATTTAAATGTCCCAAACTTCACAAATCAATATTAAAAACATAAAATCTGAAATCCAGCTGTTATCTGACCTTTGAACTGAGCGGTCAGGGAAGTGTCCAGACTGTGCTGCGTCCCCGTTTGATTAGAAGCTGGCGGAGAGTAGGAAAACAGCAGGGCCAGACGCCCGTTGGCCGCAGTGACGTTCAAACCGGAGGCGAGCAGATTGTGTCCGTCCACAGTGAGACGAGCTCTGGACTGAAACTGAGAAAACACTCCCTGGACGGAACATAGGCCCTTGGAGAAGAGAATCATAAGAGAGGTGGTTTGTTTGTTTTCATCAAACAGTTCAATAAAGCCTATACAATATAAAGAACCGGCCAAAATAACAGATGTATCATGTTACCTCTATGTTAAGTGGCAGTCCTCTGTCCTGCAGCCACGACCAGCTGTGCCACATGGTTCCTCTTATCTCTTTGGTGATTGGGAGACATTTCATCTGAAGTCTCATTCCTGCCTGCTGACCTCCAAACTGGGACTGTAATGTCAAGGTCTTCCCCTCAACAGAGCCAAGCTCTACCTGCGCACACAGTCGCGGTGATGTCAACCATCTGAGAGATTTGTACACCTTTGTTCTGTGAGCTGTTTTAAAAAAAGTCAACTGTCAGTTCTTGGTGGTTGAGTCGAGTTTCTAACCTGGATGCTGTTGTTTGCAGGGACTCCCAGTTTCTCCAGAAAGTTCACCGTGTGTCTAAAACGACTCTTCACTCTGACCGCTTCAGACGTCTTTGAAACCGTCATCTCTTGAGTTATCTGTGAAACATTCAGAGTATCAACTGCAGCAGCTGTTGCACACAGTGGCAGGTTGGTGTGGTTATGAAAGCACATACGGATTATCATTATGGAACCTAAACTTCAGGGATGTGCGACTTGAAAGAGCAATTCATCACAAACCTCACACGGCACTGTTTCAGCACTGATGCCGCCTCCTACCTTTTGGTGTCCTGCGCCGCTGTGTACTAGGTAATAGTACGAGCCATTGCCATGACTACCAGAGTTCATCGTCACTGCAACATTAACAGGGAGACCCAGCTTTTCCAACAGGGGCACCGAGTGGTTTAGATTCAGCAATGCTTCATTTTTATCCTGGGGAAACAACGGCATTGAATTATGGTGGATGGCGTCCCCTCCCGTGTCCCGAAAAATAGATAAATTAGGGCTGCAACTTTCATTGGATTTTAAATAATTTAATTAAAAAATGACATTTAAAAAAAAAAAATTAACACAATGTAAAATCACAAATGCTTTCATGTATCATCACACCTTAGTTCTCTTAAGAGCCACTGAAGCCTGTAACTCTGTTTCATCCACCGCCATGGAAACCCGAGATTCTGCATGAGTTGGTGAGACGACCAACAAAGCAGAGGACTGCATCTTGTGCGGACTACCCCACTCCTACAGACATGATTAGAACGTGATATAGTGAAGTTTATTACAGCTTTAATAGGCACTCAGATAAACTATGTGGTTCGTTCACTCAACCCGAATCACGGTGCAGTTGTTGTGATACACCAGCGACCCCCGCAGGCCCGGTTGTGACATCAGCGCCCCACTGGCTGCAACAGCACACTCCTCCATCTGAATGACGGCGTCCGTGTCGTATCGATGTTTTCCGACCCTACAGGTGACTTTCAGTCTGCTGTGCTCCGGTAAAGCTTGGAGGGCAGGAAGATTGTGCCTGAGCTCGCCCTCCACGCTCAGCGCCGGCCAGGCCCTTGCATTGAGCCTCAGGAAACCCCTTTTGCCCTCCAGATGGGTGTCCACCATCGCTGTCCAGATACCGTGAGGGTCCTGCCACACTGAGCCATTCAAATGGGCCTAGTGAGGACGGAACACCAATGTCATTAAGACCGTTAGAAAATAAATCAAATAAATACATTTCACACAAACACTGGCTGAGGTTGCCTTATTCTTCATCCAGTTCACGATCACGTACCATTTGGACTTTGCAGAAGCTATAATACTGACGGCTGCTCAGCTCCATTGAGTGCCACAGACTTAATTATGGTATTAATTACGTCTGTCCTGTCCGGTGAGAAGGGTCTAATGTAGTGCCTAGCTTAGGCAATCAATAATGTGTGTAAGAGAGGTTTGATTTCATTCAGACCATTAACTGTACAATGAAAACTCCCACATCAACCCAGTTAACTGGCACACACTACAAAATTCCCAAATCAAATAATGTGATGGAGTTTATGACAACATTCAACTACTACGTCGACACTTAACTCGTCATCCATAAAAAAAAAAACTACAGTACCTGTAACATTGGGCACTTTGACTCCAGAGACCAGAGCCACCGTGTCCTTCCGTTGGCCTCTACGTCTCGATTGGCCCTTATGTAACATGCCCCAGCCTTAATGAACAGGGTCCCAGCCTGCTCGGGGCCTCCGGGAGCAGTGGCCTCTACGGTGATCATCCGGGGGACACCGTGGCTCCTCAGCCCGAGGAAGGAGTGTGCGAGGGTCCCAGAGAATCTTGGAGGCCTGCAGGTTTGACTCAGCTCCAGGGAGAGGTCCTGGCGGTCTGCCCTCAGAGAGGAGGTCACAGTAAGCTGGCAGGGGACGACTGACAGGAGGCCCCGGAGAGCCAGGGACGCTGGGAGGACCGTTCCCTATGGCACATATATAGGTGGAGGATGTTAATCTGTGTTGAGAGAGTTGACTTTGTGTCTCTGTCCGCAATGGTAGCAAGTCAAATAGGGGTGATAGTAATCTAGCAGCTGGATCATCTGTTGTGTTTTCCTGCTCTGCTGCTGTAATCACTGAGCTGTAGCTTGACCTTCTAGTGAACTGGAAACTGTATTTCAAAAGGAAACTGTGTTAATGTGGACATGTGTGAATCACTAGGAAATCCCAGTTCTTTCAACTGTGATGAAAGAAATGACAATATATTTGCACAGTTAGACGCAACAGTAATATTCACAACTTGCTTATTCAGGTTTCCACAAGCAACATCAACAGTAATTGATTGATTGTCTGACCTGTAGAGCGGGACAGTAGCTTGTCACGTTCACAGCATAAGAAGACCGCTCCTCCATGTTTGAAGCCTCTGTTTTCCCAAAATTACCCCTAAAATAACAACGTCCCAGCTCCAGGCCAACCTCCACACCAGGCAGATGTGCAGCTGAAACATTAAGGATTAATGCTCCATGGGCAGGAAATCCCAGCATCTGTAATGCCTCTATAGAGTGCTGTACGGATGCTTTCAGACCAAGGTGAGGCTGACAAGTTAAATGCAGACTGAGGCTGCCTTTCTGTTCCCCCTCAGTCTGGAGGATGGTGCTGAGATTAGTGGAGCAGCCAGAACGGGTGATGGAGATGTTGGCTGAAGTCTGCGACGGTAGGAGAGTCTATAAGGGAAAGAATTAAAAAAGGAAGTTAAACATGCACAGTGCAACTCATTTTCACATAGTATTGGTGTTTTCTATGCATCTTGTTCTCTTCATGGAAAGAGTCATCTCCAAGGTGAAGATGTTTCTTTTGCTTTTAAATCTCTTGGGAAACAAGTTTCATGGCACTTGTTCTTGTTTCCTCTCTAACCTTCAGTAAGACACACTGCTGGTGGACAAAAAAGTTCCAGCCGGTCCTCCTGTCCTCTCCGCCCCTGCGTTGGTTTGCCAGGAGAAGCATGGAGCACACGTCACTTTCCAACTCCAATTCAGCTTGAGCAGCCGTGGTCGACATGCTGACAGTGAGCTCCCCCGGGACACCAGCGGTGGCCAGGTTTTGCCGAAGCGTGACCCTCAGGGAGGTGGAGGGCTCCCAGGCAGCAGTCAGGTTGATCAGAGCGGAGCGAGTGCTGACGGAGACCCGAGCGCTTCCAGAGAGGGAGGTGTCACTGAGCCCACCTGAGCCCTGGAGGTCTACTCTGGTTGGGATGATGGAGGCAAGAGAGGCCCAGTGATGCTGGAGGGTCCAGTCTACGTCAGCCTTTTGGTCTTTCAGCAGTGCAGACACGACGCACTGACAGGAGTCCTGCTCATTCTCTAAATCCAAAGAAGCTTTGAGTCCATCTTTCCCTGCTTGTCCGTGTATGGTTAAAGATGTTTTATGCGATGTGCCCCCGTCAGCTCGACTAACCTGCACCCATGCCAGCCTCCCCAGCCGTTTACACCGGAAAGACAGCAACAGACTTGAAGTGACCGAGTCCCATGCTACAATGACATCGGCCCAGACGCGACATCGACTTTCCAACAACATCCGACCTGTCGCCTCTGCCCTGTGTGTAACGCTGCGGGTCCCAAACTCAAGCAGCCCATGCCAACCGTATAGCCCAGGCCTCTCCAACCTCAGTCGCACATTCAAGTCCATTCTCCAGGGGTCAGCAATCAACCCGATCCCCAGGGCCCACCTCTGAGGCCCAGGCCGGAGCAGGAGCCTGAGACTAGATTTAGCGGGCACGCCCAGATAAGTCAGCAGTCGCACGGATGAATGAGTGAGGTTAGCTCTAAGCTCCTTCTGGCCGCTGGAACTGTGGCAGCCTTTAGCTTGAGCACTGAGGCTGAAGTGAGTGAGCGACAGGCCATAGCAGAGCCTGTTGTGTGGTCTATAGGAGCGAAAGATTCGTACCTCCACGGGGCGACCCGCCACATTTCCATAACACTGGGCTGAGAGTCGGTCTGCAGTGGCGTCCCCTGTGCAGTTCATCTGTGAAAACAAAACCCCTGTTGGCAAAGTTTGTTTTTCAAAGACGAAACTGAAGAAGGAGACGTAAGAATTTCTGAGGAATAACTGAACTTTAGACAAAGCCACATAAAATGTTGTGCTGCACCAACACGCTTATATGAGCCTTTTCTTATGAAACAATACATGTTTAATGTTAGAACAGTATTTCTGTTTTACTCTTAGTGGTTCATTTAATACTACTGATCATGGTGTGCTGTTGGAAAAGCTAGATTAGTGGGTCAACTTCTTTGAAGGAATATTTTGGGAAATATGATTATTCTCTTTCTTGAGTTGTGATTTATTGCACTCTCTTGTCTGTACGGTAAATATGAAGCTATAGCCATCAGCATAAAGACTGGAAGCAGGAAGGAACATCTAGCCTGGCTCTGTACAAAGGAAACCAAATGGACCTGACAGACCCTGATGAGGGCAACAAGCCGAAATGCGTTGGTCAAACAATAAGTTGCTCTAAATACTATAAATGTTGCTTGAGTTTTGACCCCCTCAGACTTTTTCCCTTCTCCGTGCAACTTGGAATTAGATGAAACCCCCAAATGTAACAAAATACAAGCATGTCCGATTAGCTGTATTTACAAATGTTACAATGTGGCACTATTCCTTTAGCTAGTTTGAACACAATACTCCCTAAACTAGGTAAAGATCACGGGTAAAGATGAAGAAAAACACAGTCGAAGACAAATTTTGTGTAAATTATCGAAACATTTACCTGTAAAGCGGTGGGTATGAGTCCCTGGAGCAGCTTTATCTGTTGCCATAGAGACACTACTACTATAGCCGTGCTGTTTTTTGAGCCACCGTTAAAAAGGATGTCAACTATTCTCTCGTCCTCCATGTGAAGGACCAAGCTTGTGTCCAGACCATCTGCTTCTAACTAACAGTGGGAAGAAAAATATGAAAAATCAGTAAAAAAATTCTGATATTCTGAGAAAGATGACACATTGATGCTTCTAAGGTCGGCAATGAAATATGAACATTGCTCGGGATAGAAAAACAGAAGACAGACCCGCACCTGGTAATGTGCTTTGGCTTGTAAGGAGCTTGATACACCGCTTTCCAGCAGGGCCTTGACTTGATGCTGCAGCCTGGAGAAATAGTCCCATCGGAGGGGAACCTGGCCTGTCTTGCCTCCATTAAACTCAGCTTTTAGATGTTCTGGTCCCGCCTGCAGCTCTGCAAGGACCGAAAGCCGTCCGCCATCCTGGGCCCACCTCACCCGGGCATTACTGTTGCCATATATACCTGATTATAATGTTTAAAATATAAAATATGTTACGTGTTAAGGATTATACGGGTTAAATTAAGCGGTCTGATTGGTTTATAGCCGTGTTATAATGCTCTCACACCACTGCTATGATGTCTTATCTGTTCTAGCATCGCTCCGCGTCAAAGAAAAAGCCGTTAGACTATTGTCATGGCTGGTTAGCGACAGGGTCACGGGAGGGGAGGGGGGGGTCACATCTGCCAAAATTGATTTTGGAATCTAAAAGGGACGGGACAGCAGCGGGGTCAGTGTCCACAGTGTCCAGGACAGAGTGTCCCCTATCGGCTGTCCTTCAGTGAGCACGCACCCCATAATTAAGAGCCTGCCCTCCGACACGCTCTGCGAGCCCTGGCCTTCCTCTCCACCGCTAGGACTGCCCCTCCAGCAACGGTACGGCCTCCAGATTTATACAAGCAAAACATTTGACAATTTTGTTTTAGATGTATCTATCAGACACTTGTATTATTATTATTATCTTGCAAAAATACTAATTATTTTTTTAATTATTTTTTTATTATTTTTTAAATGATTTTTTAAATTATTTTTTTTAATTATTTTTTAAATTATTTTCTTAATTATTTTTTTCATTATGTTTTTTATTATTTTTTTCGTAGGTGGTTGTGATTTAATCCTCACTTATTCAATCATAGTCGTTGCAGTTTATAAAGGATGCAGGTTGAAAATCGTAACATTTTTGTGTACGTGTGGCGAATCTGCTGACAGAGGCTGCTGTTAAGTGAACACAACAGTACGGAAACCAGTCGGGACGTAACACCGAGACAGGATTAAGTAGGGGAGCGTCCCACTAAAAAAATATTTAGATAGGAATTTGTCTACAACTTTCATATCGCAATACGTCATGACCGTTTTATAAAAGCAATAGCTCATCATGTTGTGATTACACCACAGCTATGAGATGTAATCTCAACATAACACGGCCTGTCAGGAAGCTATTGCTTGGACGACTTACCTGTTGCATTGAGCAGGCGGAGGGAGTGAGACAGACTGGTGTTGACCTCACCCGTCCCTCGATCCCCCAGTCGATGGCTCGCATTCACACAGAAATGCTCCGCCCCTATCCAAACACACAGCCAATCACGGGCCACGTGGAATTTCTTTCCCGCCATGCCCTCTTCATCTTCTCTGTCCGAAGTATCTCCAGGTGCCTCCTGATGTCTCAGCTCCGCAACGTACAAGGTCTCCATCACTCTAACTCTCAGCTGTCCTGCAATAACATTAAGTTAAAAAAAATAATAAAAAAAAAAAAAAAGAGTCAGGATGGGTTTCATCTAAAGACAATATCCAAACCAAATGACATGGCATCATGAAATATTAAAATACTATTAAAGATATTTTCAAAAATCAACCTCTACCTTCAATGAGGGTGTCAGACTGTCCCAGCGCCCCGTCCAACCCCAGGACTGGAGGCAAAATAGCGAGATTGGCCATGGAGTGCCTCAGGTCCCCGGACACAGCCAGCTGGAGACCACGGGTGTCTTTTAGAGACCCTTTGACCTGAGCCAGCAAAGCCTCATGCCCCTGAGTATAGGAGCCATGTAGAGAAACACTGGAGGAGACAAGGCACAGTAAGTTCACAAGTCCATAAAGAGACATTGATTTATTTATTACATATACGAGTGCCACTGTATATCTGATAAAGACAAAAGGATGCATTTAGACAGTGTGATGAGATACAGGTGGATGCACACACCTGTCTGAGGACATGTTGGCAGCCATGTTTACATGCATGTCAGTGGCAGAAGGCAGCAGACTCTGGGACACGTTCAGCTTCAGTCCCACAGCTCTGTCTCCCCCCTGGAAGGTGTGGGACATCTGGGCGTTCAGCTTCACCCGGTCCTTCCCATCGGCCCTCACCTGTACTGAGCTACTTCCTGTACCGGCCATTGCAAAAATGTCTGCAGTGGCCTTTACCTTAACATGAAAAACATGACAATCAGAAGACACCTCAGAGGCAAAAAGGCAGATTCTTTTTAAATTTGTTTTCATGAACTAAATTCAGACTTTAAACTATTTTGGGACCAATGAATGACACATCTTGACGAAACAATAGAAGAGACCCACCTCTAATGTTTTGGGAATCTTTGATTTGAAAGGGTGGCTGAGAGAGGAATAAAGACCGACTCTTCCTGAAGTCCCATTTAGCTGTACAGAAAGCTAATAAGACAAGAAGATCATACATCCATCAGAAATGCAGCCAATTAAACAAGCAGCAATTAAAAAGCTGATTTGGTTTTACTCACTTGGCACTCCTGGCGCTCTATTCTCAGTCTCCCTGCGGCCCGATAATCAAAGTCACTGTTGTTTTTGGGGTTCCAGCATACATTTCCCTCCATTATAGCAGAGGAGGGGAACTGCAGCTGTAACAGCAATTCCAGCAAAACCGGTCACAAGTTTGGCCTTTCCTACTGTAACCTATACTGTATGCTGTTGGAGGTGGACTAACATGGCTTGTTACAATGCTCTCTGCAATCACCAGACATCATACAAATCAACGCTTATCTTGTCTTGTCAGTAAAATGCTGATTTCCTGAGTGGAGAGGCGGACTTACCTGGAGCTGATGGGTGAAGTTGGCTTTAACCGTTACCACGTGGTGACTTGGGTTCAACTGAACTCGTCCGAAGAAAGTCAGCCTCTCCTTGCTGCCAACCCGTAACCTCCCTTGTATGTCTTTCTGGGTCTGAGAAGAAATGTTGCCATATATAAAAACATATATTGAATACGCAAATGTTTTGATATCAACATCAAGTATTTTACTGACGCTATGTCATACTCTGACGTTACAGTCATTTCTCATTTTTGCGTCATTTTATACATATTTCTCTGCAACTCATCTTGTAATTTCACATCTTTAGAAACATTGGGACATGGGTTAGAACGTATGTGAGAGAATGTAAATGTATGTAAGGATGTTGAATTAGATTTGTATTAACTTTCGTCTCTTTTACGTCAGTGTTTTGGGTTTTGAAGGGCTGGCAGTTTACCTGGTTGCTGGTTATCATCACACAGGCTTCTGAGTCTGACGGAATAGTGTCGGAGCTGAAAGGATGGACGAGTGCAGAACAAACCTAAACAAAAAAAACAAACAAAGAATCTCTGAATGCAGTAATGAATACTCACTTTCTGTTTTAATTATCATGCGTCGAATTAATAAATCAACTTGTGCCACACTTACAAAAGGGCTCGGTGGTTGGTAGCCGAGGGTGAGGGTGTGGATGACCTCTCTGTTGCCGTGGAAACCAGCTTTCGACTCCAGGATGTAAAGGCCTTTGAGGAGGTCGACGGTAAAAGTCTCCCGCAGGAGGAGAGTCTGAGGAAAGGTCTGGAAGGGCTGTCTGCGCGATATGGGATCGCTGTTAAAGTCAGCAGTGCTCTCGCTGCCATTGTTGATAGCAATGAAATCACAACCGTCCTAAAATATACATCGACAGGTTAATTCCACAGACCTGAGCTGGAGCATTGCTGTCTTCTGATACATCTTCTTGTCCTTCCTCAGCTCCTCTACCACTCCCTCAAACTGCAGCTCCGTGGACGGAGTCTTCGGCTTTGAGAAGGTCATCTTCAGTATCGCTTGCCTCTTTTTCAAATTCTTTAAGGAGTTAGTAGAGTCATTCCATGAAGCGTTAAAAGCACTGAACTGAACACAACCATTCTACGCAGCCCAGCGTCGACACCCACCTTATCCAAAGTGTTGAGGGCAGCAGTGAGGCTGACGTTGTGCTTGCCATAGGTGGAGGCCATCTGCAGGGTGTGGCTGAATTTAAAGGTCTCCAGAGAGACATCTCCTCTCAAGGGTGGAGTCCACAGGGAGCTCAACGAGCCGGAGGCTTTCACACTTCGCTTCCCCACCACGCCCCACCCTCCTGCCTGGGGAGGGACGACAAAAGGAGTCAGAGGAGAAGCAGTTCAATGCACAAACAAATGTAATGGCCATCATGAAAAAAACAACAAGAGTCAAATATGAAGTGATTCTCAGATGGAGCGGCCTCTCCTTCCTTACTTGGATGTAGGTGGCAGCTTGTGTGTAGAGCTCCAGACGGGCCTCCCTCTCTCTGCCCCTGTCTCTGTAGAAACCCTCTAGCCTGAGGTTACGGATGACCAGCCACTTGCCGGCTGTCAGCTCTGAGGTGAGCTGGAGCGTGTGGCGCTGGTGCCGGCTCAGTTTGTGGGCCGTGTAGATGTACAGCCACGGCGTGTCCATGTTAAATGTGCCTGGACAACGATCAGAGAGACGTTGATGCCGAGTTCTGCCTCGCTGCCGTTACAGACTCTAAAAATAATTTTGATACGAGCCGTTTTACCTTCCCATTTTTTCTGCGGGGCGTCTTTGGGAGGGCTTTTCCAGTGTAATCCAGCCACCAGTGGCGTCACGTTGTTGTAGTTGATTTTTAAGTGAGTGCTGCTCTCAGACCCGAACTGTCTCAGGTGAGAGTGCAGAAGCTGAGTCCTGTAATTTACATTTTTCTCTGGCACCTGGAGACTGAACTAGAATATCATGAGATGGAATATATTATTTTGGACAAAGAAAATATACATTCGATGCTTAGAAAAGGATTATGCCACAGCAGGCAATGCATTCATAAAGGTATATTTGTGTTTTTGAGCCGTCACAGAGGTCTGTTTACCTCTAGTGTGTAGCTGGTGTGATTTTGTGTGGATTGGTTTTTGAAGGACTGGCTCAGGAGAATTGTGCGCTTGTTGTTGATCTCATCCCAGTGTTTGCCGTAGCTCATGTCCAGGGAGGATTTGATGTGGTCGCGGCTTTCCTCATGCCTCAGGTGGATCTGCGGACGCACATAAAAGCTGCTCAGTTACTTGTTTGATGAATGAATCAGTCTCAGAAGCTGGAAACCAGCAGCGCCAGCATGCATGGAAGACGGAACCACACAAAAGGTTCTACGTTAAGATAATGTTAACGTGTCTCCAGGTACCTTGTGGTTGACAGGAGCCGTGTTGGAGCAGTAGAACTCATGATCTGCTCTAATGACGTAGGTGAGGTTTGAGTCCCTCTCGCTCTTCAGCCTCTGAGACGTGTAGCACTCCTGACGCAGGTGCCTGGCATCACCTGTATAGGGGTCAACGGTCAGGACCAACTAATGCTGATGACATATTTGTAATACTCCTATGAGCGGCAGCTGAAACTTTCAAAACTTTACCATGTATATATATATGTGTTTTTTAGTCACTCACCTCCCAGACCATATTTGAGCCTGAGCGCAGAGCTCCACAGTGAGCCCTTCCGCTCCATCAGTCCCAGCATCCTGGTGCCGACCACATCGGGTAGCAGGAGCTCGGCCTCCACAGAGTACTGCCTAACGCTGCCGTCTCGCCTTTGCTCCAGGGCCACTGAACGTAGCAAAATGACTTTGTAAAAATGCTAAATGTTTAATATAAAACTCGTGAGAGATAATACATGTGTACTGTTTGGTCGCGTCAGTTGGATACCTGACAGCGATGCCGTTTCTCTGAACACGTTCTTCACTGTGGCAGAGAACCTGGTCTTCCTGCCCAGTCCTCGAGTAACATTAGCAGAGAGGATCATGGGATGTCCATCAGCGGCCATTTTGGCTTCAAGATGATAGCGCGTTCTCTGCTCTGACAGGAGGGTCTGAGTGTCGACCAAACCCTGAAGATGACACAATCGTTAACATCTTTTATCACTGGGAAATCATTTCAGGTTCAAATCTATCCTACAGAAAAATCCTGTTGTAGTAAAACTAAATACCTACCATGACGTAATAATGAAACCCATCAATCAACAGCTCCAGCTTTCCTGACCTTATGTTCCTCTCCTGTTCAAGTTGCCCTGAGAAAACAACACGGTATCAGCACTGAACCCTGACGGAGAGCTTTTGTTATGGTGTTCCTCTGTGACCAACCTTGTATTTGGATGATTTTCAGCGGATGGGTGATCCTCAGCAGCATTCTGTGAGGGTTGAAGGTGAGGTCCACAGACATGTCCCTGGAGATGGAGGACTGAGGTGTGGCCAGAAGGAGGTGGATGGAGGCCTCTCTGGGGAGCCAGGTGCCCCTCTGAAACATGAGCTTTGAGCATTAGTCCCTGTGAGAGTAGATAAAGAGATCTCACAATAAGAGAACAAAATCATCTCAAAGATGAAACTCAATCTGTGGATCTTTGCACCTGAGGGAGCAATGAGTAGGCAGCCTCCAGCAGATAGTAATGGAGGCCTCTGTCCAGCTTCAGCAGCCTGAGGGAGAGGTGGACCGGTCCTGGAGCAGGAAGGGAAACACCTGTGGCAGGTAATGGGTAGGAGGCATTGGAGCACAGCTGCCAGCCAACCATCTTGGACACTGCGAGGAAACAAGACATCAGGGATTGGTAAAGAACTGCACTACTATCATGTGACCATTGCAGGAAGTCAGCTGATCAGTCAAACAATTATGGCCAACTTTCACTTTTTTAGATAAATGTTCTGATGCATAAAACAGACAAAAATGACTTCCTGAATCACACTTTTAAAATCCAGCCAGAATGCACACACACACACACACACACACACACACACACACACACACACACACACAATAATAGGCAATGTGCTGTGGTATTTTTAAAAATTCAATAGATGTATGATGCCATACGCACAGTGTTTGAGGACTTACGTGTCTTTGGTGTGCAGGTGGTCTTCTGAACTTGACTCTTTGGCCCCTTTATCTCTTCTCGGTGGTCTCCACTGATCTGAAACACTCTGGAGCTGGTGAACACAGAAAAAACACACGTTCTTAAGAAAACCATCATTCTCAAAACGTCTTTGAGGATAAAACGTCCAACCTTCTCCATTTATAATTTTTTTGTACGTTTTTCTCCTACATAATACATCTAATACATCTAATTCCTCTTAATCCTTGTAATAAATGCCCTCACTGACCTTAGAGACATGATGTCCATGACGTCCTCCGGCGTGTTAAGTGTCACCCTGACATCCCGCCCCTCCTGCAGCTGAATGCTGCCATCCAGACTGGTGGAGCTCCTCAGCTCAGAGACCCAGTCCACTGCAGCTTGACCCAAAGCACCGTCAACCCCCATCATGGCAGACAGCCCCACATGGGCACTGAGAATAAAGACAGCAGTTACACTCCAGCGAAGGGTGCAGTTTGAAACCGAAGGTTAGGGTTGTAGCCCTTTTACAGGTGTTAATATGGAAGCACTTGGGTTTGATGTATCCAGTCAGGGAGAAGTGAGACGTATCCCTGTAGTTGATGTTGCCCTTCAGACGCAGCGACAGGAGGGAGGTCGTGTTGATGCTCAGTTTGACGGGCAAACCAGACAGAGACGGTAAAACCAGTTCGTCTGTCATCAGCACGGCCCTGTGGTTCAGCTGAACCTCCTGACCCTGGAGGACAAAGAGGAAGGAAGGTAGATTGAGAGTGAAAAAAAAAAAAAGCAGCGAGAATGAAAATGAGAGGGAGGGTAAACAGAAGAAGAAGAAGAAGAAGAAGAAGAAGAAGAAGAAGAAACCAGCGACTGTAAGAACAATCGACCTCAAACATACCTTGAGCAGTTTGACAGCCAGGCCTGCCACGCTCAGCGACAGCTGGTCAATCTGATTGTAGAGATCTTCACATGTAAACACGCTGAGCTCGTTGCCAAAAACCTTCACACCGACCCGACACTTGGGCCTGTTCTCCTCTGTTCTCCTCCTCCCAAACAACTGCAAAAGACAAAGCCAAAACATGCTGTTAATGAAATGTACCTTCACTCAATGCAAAACTTTACAAAACAAGACATTTGAAGGTATAGAAATGTCCCTTCAACTCGATAATGTTGCTATTTTCCCATGTGTATCCTTAAAAGTTTATCGATATACATGTTTGTGAGTAATTAGGGGAATTTGGTACAAGTGTAAATGTGCTGGGGCATTCACAATCTTCCTTATGATCCTTTTACATTATCCTTATCGTCTGGTGAAAGTATCAAAACTTCAGCTATTGCTTTTTTTTCAATTAAAAAGGTATTAAAAGTGTAAAAAAAAATGTTTTACTCCTCTCTATAAATTGAATAATTTGAAATAAAAACCGCCCTTGTATTGTAATTCTTAATCCTTTATCTTAGCAATTGTCTTTCTTGTTATCTATATTCAGGGTACTCTGTCGTCGTCTTTGCTCTCTTCACTCTTTGTTGCTTAAAATGCTGGTTATCATGTACCTGAATCTATTGAATTCTAAGGCAAAAATGACAATTGCAAATGTAAGAATTAGCTGCTTTACCCTGTATTTCAGTTATTGTAAACTGAATATTTTTGGGGTTTTGGACTTGATACAAAAACACTGCATTTTTTTGAATGCACTGTCAAGACAGCAGCATTGACTAAAAGTCAAAAATCTAAAACGCAACGTAATCTGCTTCACACTGCTCCTCCCCATCCGCAGTAGAGATGGTTGTTTTACAGATATCTCGGTGACCTCACCATGGCCCTGGCCCGGCTCAGATAACCGTTGGTGCCAGATAAACACTTTTCTTTTTCTGCTCCATGGTCATCATCTGTTTTCCTTCTTGTCCTCTTAGTCTCTTTAGGCTGCGTCTTTCGACTTTGAGCCACAGACTCTCCATCGGAGTCAAAGCTTTGGTGACCGAAAACATTCTTCAGAAGGGGTTCAGCATTTTCAACGTGAAGGTCCACCTTAGTCGGGAAACAAAATGCATGCATTCAACATCATTTTGTAAGATTCTAATATACATATTCGACATACTAATATAGGAATCAAATGGATACCAAACTCACTTCCAGAAGGTTGTGGGCTCTGCCGTGAAAATATAGAGTCAGGCTCGCAGTGGCAGATCTTGGTAGAAACGATTTGGGAGAGAAAACCAAAGATGTTTCCACGTTTGTAATTCCCATGCCTGAAACAAACAAAGAAGCAGAAAAAAAGTCAGACATTAATCCTGATTGCAATTTTGCTTTGTATGAAGCTGAAGTGAAGCCGCCATTACCTGATGAAACCGTGTAGTCTGAATAGGAGGAGTATTTCAAAAACTCAGCTTCAAAGTCTCTGCTGATAATGTCGTCAGGCAGTGACTCGATTAGGGCCTGCTTCACGGGGTCCTCGCTCCTCAGGACATTAGTCAGGTGACTCCACACATATGATCCCACTAGAGAAGCAGGAGAGGAAAGGCTCATGAACGTCAAAGAGGATAAGGATGTTTTTTTACACACATCAATGTCAAGCTCAAGCTCTCGTCAATGATTATTATTTTTAGCCGATTGGACATTAGGCCTTTTAACAACATGTCTTTTTGGCACTGACAGTTCTGAAGTTTGATTTTGTCAGCTTTGAGCCTTTTTGCAAAGTCAGCTTCTTTAATCAATAAGTGAAAAATAGATGCTGTGTCATAATCAAACACTACGGGAGAAACCTTGTTGAACAAATTTGATCAATAATTTATGTAAATGAGTAAAATAAGCAACCCAAGAATGGACCCCTGGGGCACACCCCACTCTAATTGTGCTTTGTGAGATTGGCAACCTAACGTCTATATAAGTTGTTCTCTATTATGTATTTAATTCTTTTTTTGCCATGAATGCTGTTTCGAGAACTATCTCTCTGTTATTTACGTAATAATTGTTGTAATTTACTGGAGCAAATGCTTTTAATAGATACACAAATATGGTACAAATAAATTGTTTAACTTTTAGGACAAACATTGAAGATTTAAATTGGTTTATACAAACACCATGGATCATCAACTTTGTATAAAGAAACAAATGCGGCCAATTTGAAGTCAATTCTTAGAACATAAACAACAGAAAATATGTGTTAAAGTGGCTGCGACAAAGAATATTTCACCTGTTTGACAATGAAGCAGAAATATGATGATGAGAAGCGGTGGACTTAGTTCATCAACAGTATCATTTGCTAAAGATGTTACGTGGGAGAAGCTGCTATGAGCATCCCCTCTACAAACTACAGTGGTTTAAATCAGACCTTGGCTGGATGTTTCGTTCTTCAGCGTCATCTTCACCACTTCAAACACGTTCTGATCGGAGCAGCGCATGAGCTGCTGGTATGCAGCGATTCTGACCTCGGGGTCCTCCCGGGAGGACCGGTACAGCTGCAACAGCACAGATCTCTGAAGAAAGGAACATGCTGTCAGTCACTGATGTTAGACTGCCGATCACCTCTTCACCTCTTCACCTCAACTCGTCATGAATCAATTAGAAAGTCAGCCTCGGTGATATGAAGACTTATCATATCTACATTTGAGTGACAAACCTCCCCTTAAAAGTGAACATTGGCTTATAATCAATTAAAAGGTCCAGGATCCCTACCTTGACAAATTACTTTATTATGTAGAGTGAGCTGGAAGTGAGCTAATTTCTTTTCCACAAATTCAAACAAAAAAATATGTGAAAGAAAGTGTAAAAGAAATATCTTGATGTCACTGTTGCAAATGATCATTACACTATTGTCTTAAAGTGGACATAAAATGCTAATTCCAGCTTCATACTTGTATTTTGGGTTTCTAGCGGAACATGTTTCACAGCTTTACTGTCAAATAAACACATTATACTTCTCATACTGTCCGTCTTAATATACCTGCATTCACCCTCTGAAACGCTTCGTTTTTAGCGTCTGTCTCTTTAAGACGTCTACCGAAAAGAAAAAAAAAGGCCCAGTCTGCTCTGATTGGCATGCAAGAATAACATGGTGCACCTCAAGCTGTGGAAATGGGGGGGGGGGGGCTGTATATTCTGATGAGCTTGCATGTGACATAGGAAGGGGAAGCAAATACCGCTCAGATCACAAGTTTTCTGATTTAGGCAGCCCACAAAAAGGGTTGTCTTATTTAACGGTTTGTGGGTTGGTAGTCATTACAGATACCAAAATGCATGCGCACATGCACTGAAAAAGTGAGGTTTTTTTTTTTTTCTCATACGGCCATTTAAGAATTAGTTTCAGAATCAACTCACATCAGCTGAGCAGGGAAAGCGTCTGAAAGCTTGGACGGCAGCGAGTCTCAGCTCCAGTGCAGTTGAGTGGCCGAGCATGAAGCACTTAAGCAGTGGAATGAAGGTCGGCGCAGACAGACCGGTGTTTCCCACTGATTTCAGCGCATACAGAAGCTGTCGGTTTGACAAAATATATGCATATTAGTTTATGTAAAATTGTTCAAAGCACCGGTTTTAGTCACAGCTTTGAATGTGTCTCGGTCTGAAAATAAAAGCACCTTAAATCGAGCGGGTTGTTCTCCCTCGCAGCCGTCCTTCAGGGTTTCCTCCAGCGTCTCTACGAATGACTGTACCTGAGGAAGTTCACTACAGGAGCCTTGAGACCTTCGGCACAGTTGATGGACCAGAGATGATCCAGCTAACAGCGCCTTGGACCGCACCTCAGGGACCTCCAGCAAGGCCTAACACAGGCAGCAGAGACACAGTATGCGCTCAGCCTCTAGGCCTTAACAAGATGAGGATGTTTACTTGTAGAGATGGATGGAGATGCTACTTGCATTTCTATATCTCTGGCGTCAATTTGACTTATAAATCAGGAGTGAATACAGAGAGCGGCGTTGACGACAGGTTTAGGTCATCGTTAATGTCACATAGATCTTTCCTACATTGACGGAGTCGATGATCTGTGGCGATGGATGAGGGATGAGGGCTATGGCGGTGAGAAAAGCGTGAGTCTGCTCCTCCTCCAGCTCTTTGTTCCTCATGAGGTCGGTCAGCAGTACGATGCAGTTTTCAGATCCACAGGCCGGTAAAGCATCCAACAAAGGCTGCCTGTCCAAGCAGTTAAATCAGCATCAATGTGAACCTCTGCTGTGTAACCGCTGTTCTACATTACAATGTGGTGTTATAAACGATGAGCTGATTCCAGTCTTTATGCCACGCTAACCGACTGCTAGCTGTAGCTTCCGATTGACGCGAGGTGGTTCTTTAAACTCGATCTCATTCAGTTGAGGCCAGTGAGTCATGCAATGCGCAATAGTACACAACATGAGGTACTGCCACGCCTCACAGAAAAGGAGGTCATTGTTAATGTTGTTATCAGTTACACCTGTGTTTAACAAGAAGTCAGAACATCCTCTACGATAAAGGTGTATTTGCGATATGCTGCGATGCTAAGGACTTAGGAGGGGACACTCTACTGTACGTCATCTGTGTTTCACAGTAGTTTCTGATCAGGTTGGCTACTGTCCCACACAGACTGTTCCTTCTGTACTTGTTGACTGGGCCAAAGGCTGAGCATTTTAACACTGTAACCCATAAACAAGAGTCCTATATCGGCTTTAATCCAATTTGTAACCAGTACGTAGAGACATTTATGAAAACCTGGAGGACTAGACATAAGATGCTCCGTTATAAAAAACTCTGGGGAGATACTGACCAGTCATTGCGACACTTGAAAGACGCTTCTTGCCAAAGTGTCTGGAGTTGAGAAAGAGTCAGATCTCGCAGCTGGAAAGCCAGTTGAAGGAACTTTTGTGACACCTTGGGAGAAAATCCAAACACATACAAGGACTTACGTTATATGCATCATAAACAAGGGAAATTTACACTATTCCTTTTTTGTGAACACACTTTTTCAACACATCAATCACCTGATCCTACCACAGTAATAAATCACAGAGTGTGTGGCCTCTGATGGCCTCTTTTAAACACATCCCATGTAAATAGGCTACAATGAAGGTTGCCAGATTGGATTTGATTGGCCTCCTGTGTATGAGACACGTTAAAATGATACACAGCAAAGCCCAAGGGGAAGTCAAGCCCCAAATACAAACACAAACAAGCCAACAGTGGTCTGGTAGAGTACATCTACTTATAAGGGATTAATATGAATGTGTTCTTTACAAAAAAATACAGTTTAAAGATGACTGCAACCTGTTGAGTCCTACCAGTTGTGGGTCTGAGGTGAGGCTACATAACATCCTGACAGTTTGACTGGCTTGCTGAGGTGTTGATGCTCTGGCTTTTCCTGGCCTAGCAGGCCCCTCATCCTCAAACTGCAGGTCAGTGAGCACGCCGAGACGGAAGGAATCTGCACGAGCATTGAGGAGAACGAGCATCAGGGTCCATTGTCTGTAAAACCGCACAGTTTGCTAAGGTGTTGGTACTACTCCTGACCTGCTCCAGAAGGAGTGCCCGGTTGGGCTCTGAGCAGGAGCAAGGTAGACACCGTTTGGGTCTTCACCAGCCCTGCAGCCCTGGACCACGTCGCCATTGAAACGGCTTCAGTACAGTTGACCTCCTCCATCACTGTAGGTCCATGCCTCTGAACGCAGTGCAGCTCTGACTGCACCGACTAGCAAAAAAAGACAACAAACCTCCCATCACAAAAAGCATGAATCGAAACCAACTGTTGAGCCGAATGACTGATGTGACTCAAATGTTTGGCTGAAAAACGACATCCTCTTATTCTGTGGTGCAGAAAAGTGACAACCGACGTCATTGCCCACTTTCAACTTCCACTTCTCTTGCTCTCAGCTCTCAGAGTTTACGTTCTATTTATTGAATAGAACGTAAACTCTGTGTCCACAGCGGTAGCCACATTTTTAACAAACACAGAAGAGGGGCAAACTCACCGTATCTTCAGTTAAAGACACTGAATGGGGCCAGAAGTTTGCCAGCCTGGACTGATGGCACTGTTCTAGAGATCTGCTCTTCAGCAGCACAGGTTCTCTCCTTTCGTACCTGCTGGTGCATGTTCCGTACACATCGGTCTGAGAAAGAGGCGGTTAACAAAAAGTCAGATAATCCCCGTGTGAACGCACTATATTAAGGCAAGATGGTGTTAATGGCGGTTATTGTTTGTAGTAGGAGTAGAGGTGGTATTTGTCAGACTAGAAGAAGTAGTCGTTTTATTTTGAAATCTCGATGAAGACTTAAGAGCCGGTGTGTGTGTGTGTGTGTGTGTGTATATATTTAGCAAATTGGGCATGTATAAGATAGAGCATAGCCCTCATTAACCCTCACCTCCTTTTCCAATTGCTGTTTGGAGGCCATGCGGGAGGTCTGGAGCATGCTCAGTAGAGCTCTTTTAATGTTGAGGGCCCACACCTGCTCCCCCTCCTGGAGACAGAGGGCCGTGACCTTTCCCTCCTGGAGGGAGAACTTGAGGCGCTTTCTCTCCAGTGACTCCCTGGGAAACAAAAACACCAGATGAGCCCCCCCCGAGACCCGAGAACTACAGACAAGTGGAGCGTCTGAACAGAGAGTATCACATTCAGAGGAAAAACACAGTTGTAGCATTCCAAAATGATCTGGACTGCAGGCCGAGAAAAGACAGAACCACATGCATGTAGAACAACATTCATTCATTCACTAGACTTTATAAAAACAGATGAAAATTGTGTGAAATCAAAAGAATAATACCTCAAGCTCTTTAAACGTTGCACAGAATGTTCTTTTTGAGGGGAAAGACGCTTAATCTGTGGATTCCTAATCTGTTGGACAAGCATGTGCATAGATCATTGACTTTTTGCAGTAGCCTACTTTGTTTTTTTCTTTAAAAAAATAAATAAATCCTTGATTAAAGCTGACCTGCATCATTAGGTGACACTTTGAAACCACGTCAATATCGACCACACAGTCCAAAGCCAGTCCATTCCTGCCGGCATTGGAGCCATGAAGGGTTGTGGTAATTGTCGTGCTATATCTGTAAGTATACCTCACCCCTCTCTGATAGGACAGGGTAGGAAGGGTGGGAAACCCTACAGACAAGAAACAATAACCATGAATTGTCTTGAATGGAAAAAAACACGTTATTTAAGTATTTGTCGTGAACATGCATCATATTCAACATAAGCGCAAACTGGATTCTCACCAGCACAACTTGAGTCACAGAGATTTGGTTCGGTCTGAAATCCATCAACTTCTGCACAGAATATCAGGTAAAAAAAGATCTCAGATGTAATGACAAAAAATACCAACTTTTCTCAAACAATGCCTGCTATAAATATAGACTCAAAAATCAAAGGAATTCCATCTTGACTCTAGTCAACTCTAAATTCAATGGACAATTAAATTGCACACCAGGAATAAAAAAAAAAAAGCATACAAGAAAAAACAATAAAAGCCATAAAACTCACCATGTAGCAGGAGAAAAATGAGCGTAACATTAAGACAGATGAGCAGTAACAAGGACATAGCCATAGCAACCCTAAGTCACGGCAGGTCTGGCTGCATCTACGCCTCCACATGTAAGCGAGATGAAAACCGAGCACTGTTCACAGCCACTGAAAGACCACACTTGTACGTGGGCTCCCTCAGTGACCCATGGTGCTCACAGCGACCAATCAGGAAATACCTTCCAAGCTGGGGCAACAAAAACTCTCTGAGCCAATCACTCGACACGGTACTGGGCCTCACACACACACACAAAAAATAAAGTTTTCTTATTCCTCCCATTAACCTGGACATACATACGACATGAGCCACATGTGAAAGAGAGAAATTCAGTTTATTGCAGGGAAGTTAAACAGTTTGAACGCTGGCAGGCCAGCATTATAATGACATAGTTATCTGCAGGGATAGACTAGGACAAAATAACAACAACACCTTATGCAGAACAGTAGAATAGCACTTCAAAACAAAAAGTTGTATAGATAGATTGGAGAGTATTTGCAGATACACACTCCTATACACATACACACACACTGTCTATATCAATACACCACACCACCAACTTCTCTGAAGACAAAGCAAACTAGTGGAGAGAGGTAGGCTACGAGCTCGTCTGTGTGTCTTGTGCTAAAAAAAACTTTTGAAAGTAGATATTTAGGGACTATAAAGGCTCTTCGTATGACTTTATTTGCCAGCAATATGAATTAAAAAAGCCATGCGCCGCTCAGCCACGTAGTTGGCCTCAAACTAAACAGCTCATCACGCCTCCCCTGCTAACCCCATCTCCTTCCCCCATCATTACCCAAGCTGCCTACCACCTACTTTCCAGGATGCACCCGCCGCCACGGTCCACGCCCGATCTGCGACGTCAGTCACTGCGTGCTGCTGGTTGACGCTGCGTTCAAAAACCTTACAAAAATGGAATTTGTAGTGTTTGCGCTTAAAATACTGCTAACGAGCGTTCACCCCTCAACTTGTAGGTCGTGAAATAGTAGAACAATAAGTTACAGTAAGTATGCCAAAATAGTATGTATTATGCTTGAACTAAAACAATTATACACGTATTTTAGAGGTAATATATAAAAGTACGCAACTAGAACACAACTAGATGCTACATTCACCGTTTGAGTTTAATGTTGGGATTTGTGATTTTTTATATGACATAGATGTAAATGTATAAATCAAATAGCTACTGGAGCAATTGTAGTGAAAGAATAAAATCGCCCTCCCAGTGCGTCATTTATAGAAGTGTAATCTCATCAACACCTCTATCCTGCTTTATCTGACAGGTCTTGAACGCATCTCCAGTCCGGACCAGGGGGCGTAGGTTTGACCGGCTTCTCCGAGGCTCAGACACAATGAACCGTCAGACGGTGAGGGACACGCGTGTTGGCCCGGAGGCATTGGCACGGTTTTAGCACATTATTATTCTCGTTTGTATCTTTTTTTTTGATAAACTTAGTCTTTTTTATAAACTACCGATACTCTGTATGGCTGTAACGAGGCTCAGCTGGAAACGGTTGGTTCGTCGAGTTTGATGAAAACGAGGTCAGGCTTAGACTACCGTTAGCCCCTTCTGGCGGAATCTTTTTCGTTTATTTTTTTTTTTTTTAAAGATAAAGCCTCCCAAACAAAGCAGATAACAATGTCGTTGACTGCTTCGTCTGATTATTTTGCTGCCGAGTGTCTCGTGTCGATATCCAGCGGTCCCGTCCTGCACAGACCCACCCCGGTCGCCCCCGCCAGTCTGCCGACCACGGTGGGCCTGCTCCCCGGGGAGCCCGAAGTGTCGTGCGAGGACAGGGAAGTGCGGGAGGCGCTGAGGCTGGAGGGGGCCAACATGATGGCGGTGGCCGGTATCCTCACCGACCTACACGGCAAGTTCCGCCCCATGTCGGCCTACTCGGAGAGCAGCAACTCCTCGTGTGGTGGGGAGAGCGGTTACACCACGTTGTCCGACCCCACCACCCCTACCATGACCCCCTCTGCCACCCCTGTCCCCGGACAGCTTAGGGGGGGAGGAGGAGGAGGCGTGGGGGCCCCGCGGTCCCCGGTGAAGCGACACCAGTGCACTTTTGACGGATGCGACAGAGTTTACGGGAAATCGTCGCACCTGAAGGCACACATCCGGACACACACAGGTATGGAGAGACACAATAACAGTTTGGTTGCATCAGCGGTTCACATGCTGCGTAGCTGCTTAGCTAACCCCCAAATATATAAACATGGTCCCCGAATTCTGCTGTGTCGGTGACACGCAAGCCCATATGGTTATTACGGGACTAATCATGGGGAAATATGGGACATGTTGTGCTCTTTTGTGTGTGGTTTCTTAGAATTAGCTAATAGTGGTGTGGTGGAAAAAAATGTTTCCCCATTTACCCCCCGCTTGGTCCAATAACGTGGCCAAACAAAGAGGGAAAGACAAGAAAAACTCTCCCCTCAAGAGACTCTGACAAAGAAGTAAACTAACAAAAGAACTGGGCTGGACGTTAAATTCGGTGACGATGGTCTTCCTCCCGCCCGCATTTGCATATGAAATGAACGTAAGACGAAACCTTAACGTCGAGAGCAGAGAGTTTATTGTCGGGCAAAGTTGGTCCTGTTGACGGCAGCAGAAGCAGCAAGTGCTCGATGTTTTGACTGTGAAGTTGTTTCTCTCTTCCCCGTCCCCTCCCCTCTGGGCCATCAACTCCTTTTCCTGGCGTCTGCTAACGAGTTTAAATCGATTTTAATTCTCTGCGATGTGTACATTATTGATAAAACGTTGGAGGGAGAGCTGCAGAGGGTGCGTCCGATAATGGATGCGTCACCCCTCGATGTTGTGAATGAACACGTTTTCATTTCTTTCTCTCTTTTTTTTTTTTTGTATGTTTTTTTTTTTCCTGAGGAAAGTGTTGCACCTCACTTTCCCACCGTGCGTTGCCGCGATGCAAGAGCTCGATCGTGGGTTGGGAGTAGATACACCTGTCAGAATATGGAAAAACGGGAGCTCTCAACAGCTGAGCTGAAGCGTCCATGTGCATTTTCGCTCAAATAAATCGGTGTGTTCAGGGGTCAGTGAGCAGGCGCAAACGGATTAAGGACAGGAAACGGCTCAGAGAAACTGTGGAGGGAACGCCCACAAAGAACTCTGCAACAACAACGTGGCCTGGCTTTGTGATCTTGAAAATGGCACCGAGCATCCTACTCGCTTATCCCTGGGTTTTTGCTCGTGTTGCCTGCAGGAGATTAAGGCTAGTAGTAGCTTAGCAAGACTAATCTGGAGAATCCATAGCCCAGATATGTTCTGTCACGTATTTAACAATGTGGAGATTATTTGTCTACACACCACATTTCATAAAAAGTAATGCAGGCGGTAGATTTGTGAGACTAATTGCTATTAAATGTGCTCAGGTGAAACTTAATTTCTGCTCCGGGGATGTAGTCAAACATTTCTTACTGATATTTTACATTTGTTTAATTAGAACATAGTAAACAAATCTATTCTGCCACATGGTAATTCAAAAAGCAGGCGATTATTAGATCTTGAAGGAGCAAAATACAACAATACAGAGACTATAAAGTGCTTGCACAATGCCTGAGATCATGTTATTAAAATGCAAAAATAAGTAATTATATAAGATGTGATCTATTAAAGATTAAATAATACAATAAATGCACAATTGATACATTCATTTGTGTAGAAAATGAATCGCGTATTAGTTTGATAATCGATTATTACAATTCTTTAATTAAAATGATTTGCAATCTTTCCCTAATTTCAGTATGAATGACAAAATCAGCCATTTGAAGACATCACCTCGTGCTTTAGGCATTTTCACCGTCTTTTGACATTTTAAAGACCCAATGATTAATCAATGTCTCCAGAATTCTGCAGGTAATGGAAGTCATGATGCTAGTTCATCGATGTACTACATTGGTGCGACACGTGTTGTTCTTAACAGCTGTGCAGAATGAGAATAAGTGATTAAAACATCCAATGCAAAGTTCGGTGTGATAAAGTTCATGGTGGTAAACGGCTCTCTCCCCTCTCTTCTCTGCCTCCGTGCTGCAGGTGAGAGGCCTTTCCCCTGCACCTGGCCCGACTGCGAAAAGAAGTTCGCCCGCTCCGACGAGCTCGCCCGCCACACCCGCACCCACACGGGGGAAAAACGCTTTCTGTGCCCGCTCTGCGACAAGCGCTTCATGCGCAGCGACCACCTGATCAAGCATGCCCGTCGCCACCCTGACTTCCAGCCCTCCATGTTGGGCCGCAACAAGGGCGCCTCCTCCTCCTCCTCCTCCTCTCCCAGCCCAGTCATGCACCATTAGAATGGTTTGGGTGGGTGGGGGGGTGGGGGGTTTCCTAGCAGGAGCACAGAAGGTCTCAAGTGGTTTCAAGTTAACCAGCTACAATCAGATCCACTGATTAGGATTTAGCATTGCTGTGTTTTACTCAAAAGAAATGCACATAACACACACACACACACACACACACACACACACACACACACACACACACACACACAAACAGAGCTGGATGCGAGGTTGAAGCAGCTTCATCCCTCCGTCGAACACAGACGAGTCATGTGACCACTATCCACCGGATCAACATAACTAGGGTTGGGTATCTAGAATGCTCCGAATCCATAAGAGGTGGGGATTTGTTAAGAAATGTGCTTTTCGATTCCACTTTTTTCGTTTCCTGAAAAACTTAAGTTTGGACCTATGCGCTGCATTTGCGTCGCCGGTTACACGTGTATCACAGTACGTGTATAATGTTTACAATACGACGGACTGGAGCTCGCTTTCAAAAGTGCGGCCGTGCTCCAGACGAGACGCCGAGATGTAATCCCTGCATGAAAATGCAGACGTGCTAAAAAAAAGAAAAAAAAGTCTGCCTGATATGACGACACATTTCCTACAGAATGGTTTAAGAATTAAACATTTTAGATGTCCTGTATCATGACAAATTAAATCAAATGAAACAATTTTTATAGAACACATAACCAGATGAAGAATGTCTGTTTTTTTTTTTGTTTTGAATCCACTCCATTTAATACAGGGCAACTCAAGGTACTTCATCACATTGATGCAAAACTGTAAAACTAGTGATACCGTAAAGCAGCCGTGCTCATTGATTGCCTCACATTGCCTAATGCAACAATATTAATGCCTCAGAGAGCGAAATGTAAAACGATTCAACTCGGCTCAACAGAGATTATTTATGTATTTTCCCGTTTTTTAACCAAAAACAAATGGCTGAGTACGTTGTCGTGTATCACTTGTACATGGCAACCCTAAACCGTATGAAAATAACTGTGTTTCTTTTTTTTTATTACTTTCAAGATACTTTGGTTTCTTTTCTTACTCAGGATTCGATTAGAAAAAGGAATCATTAAGCAGATTTGAATCGATAAACCCAACCCTAACGATAAAAACCACCTTTTCTCAACAAAAAAAACAACTCACAAACTTGCAGGGATTTTTTTCACATTTTCTGTAGAAGTCTTCACACTCATCATAAGCCACACCTCTGTTTCCTTGTGGTTCCTTTTGTAGATTGTTGTTGTGCTCTTCAGCACCTTTTTTTTTTTTTTTTTTTTTTTTTAACCACGGGTAACACAAACTTGTGCTGTTAGGTAGCGAGGCAGTGACTAGAAGCCTTTTAGACATACTTTTTTTTAATTTTATTTTTTTAGCTTTGCTCATTCCATATAAAAGTTTTAGTCGTGACATATTCCTTCATTTTTTTTACATTTTTTTTTATTGCATTGGTAACCATCATTGAGTCATTTTTGTAATAATCTATACTTTACATCCAGTTTAACTAATGATCAAATGTTGATTTCTTTGCCAGAAAGCGGATCAAGCTGTATAGGAGCTGTTTGCACGCCATCCTTAGGATCAGTTACCCCTCATGAAATGCTGGCACATAATACACAGTAGTATTATGTCTAATACTGATGCAAATGTATATAAGCTTTAAGCTTTTAATGTAGATAAATGGTAATGCTATTAGCAGCAGAATTAATATGTGTGATGAATTGTAGTCCTTATCTTAGGGGTAATGGTATACTCTTGATAGGATGGCATTGCCTGTGAGTGTCAGTGTGTGTGTGTGTATTTTTATTTACATCTTTTGTTAGCGACAGAACTGGGGAAAGTGTGTATGCTATGATGTCAAAAATATTTTTTTTGGGGGGGGGGGGGGAGGGAGGGAGGGGAAGTTGAGCTTGACTTTCAGCCTGCTGCCTTTCAAAGTAAAAGTCTTCATCCCGCTCATCAGGGGTGTGACGCCAGATGTACCGGGGTTTTTTTAAATTTTTTTTATCGGGTCTAACCAGAAGTCTAACACATGGCGTTGTGGAGGGGGGGGGGGGGGGAGACAAACAAAAATGCTCACAAACTACTACTACTGCTACTACTCTCACATTTTGACTTGTCAAAGCAGCAAAAGCACAGGTGCAGCTAATATAAATAATAAGTTGATGGTTATTCTACGAAGGCGTGCCATTGAACCAGCGGGCACGTTTGAACGGGATACGGTGTTATTGGTTACGCCTGTGTTTGACAAGTGAAAAATAATCCAATGTCATAATGACGTGTTGGAAAAATCAGATGACGTGTGAAGAACCTGTTCGGACAACTAAATATTCCTTTATGCCAAAATAAACGTCAATCAGCCATGCGTTTCAGGAGAAATAACACTCATCAGCAAAGTAATTTAGAGATTTGAAATCTTATCTGACAGGTCTGATTATAGAGAGAGAATCTTTTTTTTTTTTTTTTTTTTTTTGTGTCTATGTTTCCACACTGTTCGTCCAGCGCTTGGACATATTCCTTTTATCTCAGTGAACAACACTTAAAGCCTTAAACTATGTCATAACTACTTCGCTACCGTGTTTACAGTCGGATCCTTGTATAGGTATACACGCCCTGACGTCGGGCTCCTCACAGATACTCATTATGCAATATGGCACTTTTTTTCCTCACAGGTGTATTTTGGCTGAATGGTGTAACGGCTCGCGCTGTTACTAAGTAAGCACTGTGGAACTAATGTGTTGCTAACCGATGGTTTGTAAAAAAGAAAAAAAACGCCTTTTTTTTTTTGTCCAAGTGCTTTAGAAAACGTGATACAATAAGTTGGTGGTAGTTTTTTTTTTTTGGTGTGTGTGTGTGTGTGTGTGTGTGTGTGTGTGTGTGTGTGTGTGTGTGGGTGTGGCGTAGTCATCCAGACCATCTCTCGTTATGGAACCTGTATTTTTTTTTTTTTTTTTTTTTTTTTTTTTTTTTTAATTTTCTATATAGATCTTTCAACTTTGTCTCCTCCACATTCAGACTTCACATGTCTTCCTCACCCTTCACCATTTCACCGTCGACCTCATTGTCATGGGAGTGAATGCGATGCTTTGACGTTTTGTACTCAGAAGTTTGATCTGTTGACCGTTGGTGGTTGCTGCTGGCAGTAACCACCGACACATGGACTGTTCAACTAAGGAAAACACACAACTATTAATTTTTCTTTACGTCTTCAAATGGAAATATTTGCGCTCATCTCCTCTCACAGATGAGCGTCTTCACACACGGACTCTGTCCGTGTCTCAAAAGCTATAATATCACAATAACAACATACCTCACTGATTATTTTCTTCTTTACAAAAATCCATCCAAACTGTCTTTCAGAAAGTCCTGAACAGCCATCGACCTTTGGATTTCAGAAATGAGTTTTTATCAGCCACACGGTCTGCTACGTAACCCTTGCCCTTATCTTGTCTTTATATGCAACATCACTACTACCTGTATAGCAGCAGAATTTCGTTTTTTCCTGCCTCGATGAACTTCTGTTGTTAATAGTCAGTAGGAAATGAATCTCTGGGATAAATCGAGCCCCCTGTCATTTCAAAAAAGCCCAGCAGCGAGGGGAACGGCTCTCTGCCGCCTCGGGCCGAGGCTTTAAAAAAAAGGGGTTTATTAAAGTGTAAAGAACAACATATCTGTAAACTGTCACTTCACTGCAGATTTCAATGGAAAGAGCTCAGTCCAAAATCCTTCTGTTCATATCACTGAATGCGGCTTGACGACGGACGAGCGTTGTCCACTTTTGGATTTGATTATTTGCCGAGGAAGCAGATGCGACGATTCCGCTTGTCATCACACTAATTCAGATATGCACATTGTACAAAAAAAAAAAAAAAAATGGATGTTTTTTTTAAATTGATGCCTAATTTTTACATTAATGTAATTTTTTGAAAACTCTTCTCAACGCTTTAGTCAAGGTAAAGAGGAGGAACTGTGGAACTAAATAACCGCTGCAACAAGTCGTTTTGATATTTATATTCTCAGGTGTCTTAAATTTTGAGCATTGGAGTTTCAATATTTCCTGTGCAACACCTTAAGTACAAAGCATGTTTTTCTCCTTTTTTTGTTGTGCTGATTAATTTATTCCAAAAAACTTGTGTGGTTTAAATATTCTTTTCATTACTCATTTTTGTGATATGGAACAGTGCTAATATACAATGGTTCCATTGTTTGCTTGACATGAAAATACCTGTGCTTTTTTTAAGGAATTAAAAACATTTAAGTTGATCTTTGTGTCTTTTTCTTCTGCTCATTGAAGTTGCACTATAATCACTTTACAGGCAATTAAAAAAAAAAAAAGGAAACGTGGCGTTGCCGTCGTTGACCCAGTTAATGCATGGAAGGCAATATTAGTGGCAGCAGGGTTGCTATCCCAACGTTTGTATTCATACGACTCATTAAAACATCAAACATTTCTCATAACACGATAATGGGATGTGTTTTATGACAACTTCCATCTTGTTAGTATGTCGGCAAGAGAATGTCAACGTGAAAAACGTCATGTGGAAAAGTTTAGAATGAGAAACTTTCTTAACTAGAAACTGTAGATATACACAGTTAAGAATCGGGTGTGTTTATGGACCTGTATCACGTAAACTGATGATAAATAGTTATTACATGGAATCTATTCACCATGAAGACATTTTACTTTTGGAAAGACACACTACTTTGAGACCCTTCGTTCTCAGTTTCACCGTCTCTTGTTCCGGTCTGTTTCCACGGCCTCGTCGTCCAAGATGGTGGAGGTCTCTGCGTCTCTGACGTAGAGGCAGGAACTCATCAACAGGCAGCGTTTTGTTCAGGAGGTTTTTCCCTTGCGAGAGCTTCTGGGCCCCCCCTCCCCCCCGTTCTGTGACGTGACGTAACCCAAGGTCCAGTAGGAGCAACCTGGGCACACGAGGTTACTGACTCCCTTCACCCAGCGCTCCGGCTTCTTCACCCGCTGCCGCTCACGGCCTACATAACCTTATGAGAAAAAAAAAACTGCACAAAGTGACTGACGTGAGGCCCCATTCAAGGCCCAACATCTGTACATTTCTCATGATGGTCACCAGCCTGCTGCAAAACCCTCAAGTCACACGTCTCACATCCTCCAGCGCAATCACTTGCAGCAGTTCCTGCCGCACCACCTAGGGGGAGACACGTAACAGCAGTCAACTCTGAAGGGTCTCCGAAGGGCCTGAACCTCTTCATACCATCGCTCTTCATCAAACTGCCACACCAGCTTCACCGGCTTCACCGGCTTCACCGCACGTAGCTGAGTCTTGCTTGACACATCTACCAGAGGTACCTGTTTCCAGATGTTCCAGATGAGACCCATGGCCTGCAGCCGGGAGGCGTTCAAGGCTCCGTGGACAACACAAGGAAACATACTGTCAGCTATAAGACCTTTAAAATGTCCACTCGCTTGCTTCTGGAGCTTTCAACCGTACCACCAGGTCCTCCTCAGCAGATTGAGCGGAGATGCCGTGGCTGTTCCACGTTCGTGAGCACTCGTCGTCATTCAAGTTGATGTAAAACGTGGCCTATAGTCTGCTGATGAGGCCCATTTAATATGGTCAAAAGCTATGGAGCAAGCAAGTAAGTGGGCCTTGAGTTACTTTGGGTTAAAGTTAGATTCTCCTCAATTACAACGCGGACACTTCAGTGTTAATATAATCCATTATAATGATATAAAAAAACTTATTTTGAAGTAATATCACCATTTTTTGATACTTTTATCATTTTGATAATACTTTTATACTTTCATGTAGGTTAAAACTTTGATTGCTGGACTTGTAATAAGTTGTAATAACTGGAAGAAATCTCTTTAGCTATAACACGTGTATTTGTACCTCATTAAATCCCACCTTCCCATGTTATTTAGGCATAGTGTGCATCTACTGTGAAGGCTCCGTGGCTTATAGGCAACTGGAAAGAAAAGTTACACATTCGCATTTCACATGCGGTTTAGCAAATTTGCCTTATTTTTTGCACAGTCTTTTGGTTTCAAGGGGATTTGTTAGATCAGTTCAGCGTCTAACTGGTGTGAAAACAGTCAAATAAGAGGGGGAAGAGCAGGAAATGAGAGGCAGTGGGCTTTAACAGAGGAGTGAGGCATGTGTCGGGTCCGTGAGAGCCGAAAAGGACCAAATGCTCAAACAGGAAGAAGACAAAAAAAAGTGAGCAAAGACCGAAGATAGAGAGCCTTGAAATTCCTCCTGGTACTCCCAATCGTCAACTACAGATATGCACATTTAGAGGAAGTGCCTCTGTCAGTGTGTGGGTAAACTTTCCTCTTCTTCTTCTTCCTCTTCTTCTTCTTCTTCTTCTTCTTCTTCTTCTTCTTCTTCTTCTTCTTCTTCTTCCAGGGTCCTCACATACATCTGAGCCCCTGCGGCGGAGCAGACGGATCACGTCTCAGAAGTTGGAATTTAAAGGCTTTTTGATTTATTTATTTTTTGCAGGTTGCCGCTGTCCACAAACTGAGGAGCGCAGAAGAAACATGAATAGATGACGGAGTGGTGATAGTGATGAACCAGATACTGTGATAATGGATAATTCCTTCTGAACAATGGGACACTTCATTCTTTGTGCCTCTTGGTGTGTTTTTTCTGTCTCACCAGTATTGGACTATGAAGGAAGTTGCTGCCTGTGAGGTGATTCACCTCGGTTGCTCCACGGGCCTCGACTCCACCGAGTGGTAAAAGTGTTGAACTCTTTTGAGCCACAGAAGCAGAGGCTGTCCTGAGATCTCAAGGGACATTACTGACGTCAGCTCTTTGTTTTCACTTCTCTCTGGTTTAATGATGAACATTATTGTAAAATGTGAAGAATGAAACATTTACACATTGCTGTTAATCTTGCCAAAATTGGTCAGTTTAGACAAATTAACGTTTGCTTATTTTTTTTGTGTCAGTTCTCAAAATCAAAAACTTTTCATTAGCAACAAAAATCCAAGAGGCATATTCTCTGTAGCCTCAGACTGGTGCAAGTAAGGGAAAGAGATAGAGTCTCACACACACACACACACACACACACGCACGCACGCGCACACACACACACACACACACACACACAGGGAGGGAAAGGAGAGAGAGAGAAAAATTATATTCTTATTATTTATTCTTACTCTAAATTAAAATGTAGTGTAAAACATAAAACAATGTATAATCTTTTATAATTTTATTATATAATTGCTTTTGTATTTGTTTATGTCTAATCACAATTTATATTTATATACTTTTATCTTACTGCTTTTATTTTGTTTACAAGTACACACACACACACACACACACACACACACACACACACACACACACACACACACAATAAACACAATGATATAATAATCTATGATAATAATATAATAAATTATCAAAAAAAAGGAGTGAATTTGAATCAATACAATGGATACTGCGTGGGTTTTTGTGCCCTTCCTTCAGTCTGTAAGGCAGCTGCCGTTCCCCAGCCTCGCTGAAATGACTGAATCCACCCGGACGATTTACACTGTAGCACACCGGCAAACCTTGAAAAACACAACTCTCACATGTTCGCGGCAGCAGCGGTGTGTCCTGGCGTTAGCGCGCGTTTAATGGGACAGTATAGTTCGAGTCATTTCGTTCGGTAGTTAAAATGTCGGAAGCGTCAGACAGAGAAGAGAAACCTCCGCCTCCGAACTGGATCCTCCGGCACCCAGCAGTGAGTGTTAGTGGACCTCCACGATGCATTCAGGGTTCTGTTGCTAAACCGTGCAAAACAAAACACTGTTTTTCCTTCTATTTAGTACCAACAAATGAAGAGTCTGGAGATTGAGGACAGTGCGCAAGTGCACGCAGCTTTCCTCGTGTTCATGGATCTTACTGAGGGTCAGTTATTATTATTATTATTATTATTATTCCTGCTAAACTATTACTGTTGTGTCTTTTTGTGTGTCATGCAGACAGGTGTTGGTGTGTGTGTGTGTGTGTGTGTGTGTGTGGGGGGGGGGGGGGGGGTCATCTAACAGGGTGATATTATTTCTTGAGTATTATTTATTTTTCACATGAATCAATTGTGCTTTAAACACGGATCAGCTGTGTTTCCTGTAAGTTGTGTCCCCCCCCCCCCCCCCCCCCCCACCATTATGGTCAAAATGCTGCTTCAGCCCCTAACAGATGATTACGATGAAGAAATGAAATGTTGCTTATTAAACCCCATTAATACAATTTTTCATTTAATTCATTTTATTTGTCTTTACATTTTCAAAGTTTGGTATCTTAAGGGGAAAGAAGTAATAGAATCAGCCTTTTAAAATCCCGATTGTGAACTCCTCCTCAGGTCCACCGTTTCACTAAAACGGTCCTGAGGACGTGGACCTGGTGTCTTTAATGGAGGCTACCGCTCTCACTCCACTCCGTGTTTCTTGCTCTCCGCAGTGCGTCAGTGGAAAGAGGTGTCCTGTGTCAAGAGTCCTGAGCTGCAGGTGATTTTGCTGGAAGGGAGGGAGAAAGAAGGAGCAGCCGTCCACACAGTTCTTCCACTGCCTGTTCACCGATCTCTGAGCCACAAGAGGTAAACAAGACGCTTGGAGGGTCTCTCAGACGTACCCCCCCCCCCCCCCCCTCCCTTCCTTCTTTTGGTTTAATCACAGCTTCCTCCTCTCCGCTGCGCAGCATACGTCACGTGCTGGACAGAGGCTTCCCGATGCTGCTGTGCGCCGTGGCTTCTGACTCCACCCTGGTCTACCAGAGGATGACCGATGGGCTGGTGACACCGGACCCTCCCGCTGGGCCCTTCCAGGATTTGGGACGTCGGCAGCACCGGAAGAGACGGCAGAAGCCCTGAGGCGGCTGGAGTGTGGCGTCATCTTGGTGTCGTGGGTGAAACGTAGAAGGGCGGAATGGGACAGGCGGGGGGCAGTTGTGTAAGCTGCTCCTAAAAAAACAAACAAAAGGTCTAAGGTGTACAGAGAACATGGCAGCAAGTGCAAACGGACCGAACCACAGGGATCCATACAGGCGGCGTCGGTGCGAAACGGCTAGCTAGTATTCTACCAGCGAAGTCTCATTGTCAAAGATGTGAGGTTGACAGAATGTTTGGGAGATTTGTGGAGGAGGTACTCCCTCAATGCAGTCAGGGATGTGTTCACACACTTGACATATATGAGGTTACCTGCCTTCCTCAAAACATTCATGCAGAGGTCGATCCACCAGGAGATCCACAAAACGTTTGGGATACATTAGTACTAGAGCCTGACTGATATTTGAACGTTTGATTATCAAGACGTATTTCTTATTGTCGTAAAGACGTGCAATTCAACAAGAAACGTGCTTTATGCCTAACTAATGTAGCGTTTGTGTCATTGTTTTTTTTTTTTTTTATTATTTTCTTACTTTCTCAAAAACAGAAGTATCTTATTTTGAAAGGATCATTGACCGACGTGTATCTACAGGCACCGGAAAAAAGTAAATAATGCTAACAAAAAAAAGAGCGTCATTTAAATTGGCTCCAGGCGAAAGTGGCAACAAAGGTATGTTGCATGAATTCATGCGTTTGTAAAGATTTTTTTTCCGTTTATTTTCTGTTAAGCTCTTGGTACAGTGCTGTAGTGACACACTATGTAACGGTGACACTCTTAACGTTATGTTCCCGTGCACAAAATATTAGTTTATTTTGCCCATTTTCCAAAAAAAGATTATATTCCTACTAAATTTACATGCTCATGGACATGAACAGTCCACTCCTGATTGCATGCAGTGCTACATTCGGAATGATATCCTTAGACTTTATGTACTTAGATTTATTTTTGTTTCTTAATATTAAGATAAAATTGCCTGATATTATCAGCCATCAATTGGGCTCTCATTGGAGCTGTCCAATAATAACAATATCACCCAATTTTTGGTATTTTTTTTACGAGCTCCAGTGCCTTTATGGTGAGACGACTTTGTACGATATGGTGCAGCATATTTAATCCCATTTGTTAATGCAGCAAACGGTGTATTCATTTGAATCCCGCTTCAGTGAGCAGCCTAATGATTCAGTCTTTACAGGAACACAGCTGTGTGAGTAAGTTACTGAAAACACATTTATTTTTCTAGAAAACCAAAAAGTCAACAAAGGAACCAGAACACAACAACATAACACTGGTGAGCGCAATACATAAGAGTTATTATGTGATGTAGCAAGAGTCCACGCTGTAGGTTCAACACGGGACGGATACTGAAGCGGTGGACATCGGAAACCCCGCGGTCCCGAGTGCACGAGTGTGTCGCTTTAATGGTGCAACGGTGTCCTAATGAAAGGAGGGACTTGAATAACATGAGACAGATTACAACACTTCAACCCTGAGCCTTATTCAACATAAATACTCTACATCATAGCAGAAACGGACATGGACAGACGGACACTGTACTGTAGAAAAGAGGTTCATACTGTGTCTTGGAATGCAGGAAGTGTCCCAACCTGTTGACTTTCCAGGGAGGCATTCGAGAATGAAATGTTCAAAATGATGCGGACGGAGACGTGATCTTCACTTCGAGAATCCGACAGAGCGCAGGGTGCCTCTGTCGTTGGAAATGTTCATGTGCAACAGTCTGATCGTTTATAGGGAGCCTCGGTAAAAGCCACGTGTATATCGTCATCCTGCAATGGCTTCGTTAAGGAAGGGGAAAAACCTCAATAACTTAACAAAAAAAAAATATTAAACCATCTTTGATATGTGTGGCCCTTTCCCTCTTGGTTGATATATGAAGGAGGGAACTAATGCTGTGAGCGGGAGGGCAAAAAAAAAAAAAAAAAGGTGCTTGATTCAAGTCCGTTTCTCAGGAGCGTACGTACAAGGTAACGGTAGCGCGCGGTACGATCCGTCCGTAACACCGCGATGACGGTTCTTTCATATCGGATGGGGGGGGGGAGGGATACTCGACCACAGCGCTACGTCACATCGTCCTACTCTGAGCAGTAGTCCTGGCCCTGTGAACAAAACAGATGTTAGTCTACGTTACAGTTTTAGTCTTATTTGAGGATATGTATTTCATATTCCTAAGGCTTACAAAACAATCACAGTGAGCAAACTGTTAACAGTGGAGCACTTAGTGCAACATGTTTTCGACAACAGTCGAAAGCACATGACACGACAGATTGAGGCTTTTTTTTTTTTTTTTTTTTTTTTTAAAGTATGGCATCTGCTGTGACCCCACTTGCTACAGATTTGATGCAGTGATAGGATTAACCTCACTTAGCAGGAGCTTTTTTTGTGCAAAAATATAGAAACACAGTGACTCCAGTGACGGGGTTGTCATATTTCTTACTTTTTCAATTTTCTCATCCAACATCCGGAAGAACTCCTGCTGACTCTCTGAGGAGTGGATGCTCCTGCAAAAAGGGGAAATGGTACAGCGGGTTAGAGCCTTGCAGTATTACTTAAGGCAAGACAAACGCACAAAATGAATACACATCACACAAACGCACAACTAATACACATCACACTAAACACACTTTCATCAGCCGGTGACACTTACAGAATCTTCCCATTTCCGTTTGACCCCGTTTCATCCATGTGTTGACCTTTACCGAGGAGAGCACTTTTCTCCTGCAGGACATCCAAGCACGCACGCACACACACACACACACACACACACACACACACACACACACACACACACACAAAATCAGGCATCTGATCCAAAAGTTGTCTTATGTCCCATCATTCAGCAGAATGGAAAACACGGCACACAATGAACTCATTACACTTCCAAATTAGTTATCAAAATATATTAACATAACAAATGTGTGGTATTAATACAAAAAGCATTCAGTTTTTTCTAATTAATATGCAGACGTATGCAGCGCGGAGCACCAAAACCCTGAAAAATATGTCCTGATTATGAAGTTTATGTCATTTCGATTACAAATTGACTATTTTTTTTTTTTTTTACAGATGCACAGAATCCATCACACTGTAGCGTAAATGTCCCGTTACAGACGCGACAGAAGACATGAAAAGAACAGAATAGAGTCACGAACTGTGCTGTCCTGGCCGTCCATGACGCCCTCTTCTCCACTGATGTACTTGACTTTCTCCACTCCTTTCATCTTGTACTCATCTGTGACAGGGAGGAGCACATCTCCTCTCGTTAAGACGCGACAGCAGAGGACGACCCAGTCGCAGCACAGCCCTCCGGGCTAATAGTTCTCACAGTTCAAGTACTTGGCAAAGTAATTATGTGCTCGAGTTCTCACGCTCCACACTAAATCCTCCGTTAACAATGGTTTGGCAATCTGCGAACACATTCTCCTCTTTTCTCTCGCCTCTCCATCTTTTCCCGTCACACATGCACAGCCCCCCCCCCCCCTTCCTCTATCTCACTCCCACGCATTTAGAAAGAAGGACATGAAAATACAGTAGCGGTGCATAGTGATGAGGGCCTGATGGACCGATACAGTTATAACACATTGTTGTTTTAGCTCAGGGAAGGACAGCTCGAGTTTAAAAGCTCATTCCAGCACTTTGAATCATGGCTAAACATTTTGAAAGTGTTTTATTCTAACTATCATTATTATTGATATATGTATTATAAGTAGTAGTTGTATGGGCTAAAGTTAATATGAGAAATTGAAACGAAACATAAAATATGTCTTAATGGATGTTGACAGTGCAGGTAGATATTTGGGTTTTTTTTTAACATAATTGTAAACTTGAATAAACAAAAAATTGTAAGATGAACATCTTGAACTCGGGAATTTTTAACATTTCATAGAATTAAAAAAAAATAGCTAAATGATATTGCTGCATGAATTAATAGTGAATTTAATTGTTGGTTGCAGCCCCAGACAAGCTATTATTATAAAGTGATATAGCCCTAACTGACCTGTCATGCGCACCTGCCTTCAATAAAGCACTAATCAATGGTTCCTTCATTATATTGAGATAATTTCCAAAAATTATCCGAATCGATAACTTCCATTTCAGCAGTGAATGACATTGATTCCTCATATTTATCAAAAGGTCAGTCTAACCCCAAATATAAAAGCAACAGTAGTGAAGTGGAAAGCCACACGATAATAGAGGCGCATTGGAAATGTGATCAAAAGTAAAAAAAAACAAAAACCAGACTGACCAGAGAGCAGGTCCCCGTTGCTGTAGGCTTTATTCTGACCCTCTTCTCCGTTGGGCACCGCAGACACCTGCTTGGTGGAGGTGCAGCCCATCTCCTCCTCCTCAGCTGCTCTCCTTCTCACCCCTGAGCATCACAGCCACACCTGGGGGAGCAGGTATGAGGGCAGTGTGGTCGTATGATACGTGCAGATCAGTAGATCACAAACGTATTTTTTTTTTTTTAGCAAGACCGCACGAGCAGAAAAGCCTCGGAACACAGACAGGCCCCTTGATTAAGGTTTGGTCCCTGGGGAAATCATCTGAGGAGCGTTTGTCCTTATTAGAGACATCCAGAGGAGAGTGCGGTCTCTGTCATTATCATTACAGGAAGTAAACGAGTCTTCCTTTCGCAGGATTCCCCTGAACTCCAGCTTGGGAATCACTCTTTTTTTTTCTTTTCTTTTTTTTCCTTCTTCTTCACTCAATTAGTTATGAAGAGCCCCACCCTAGCATTAAAAAACACGCGGGCATCCCAACCTAATTCTGGAAAAGACCGTAAAATAGACGGTCTAGCCGGGTGTGTGAATCATGCACACGCCGGTCTGGGGAAAACACCAATCAGAACGTGCGCGTGGTTGTGCCAGCTGCACCGCAACAATAAGGCCTTTCAAGCTGTGAGGATACCACTGTGCCAAGCGAGCCGCCGGCTCATTTCTATTAGTGAATGGGGGGGGGGGGGGTGTTCTGTGGCGCTCAGAGGATTAAAGTGTGGTCGTGCACAAGTGCTCCCATCTCCACCGTCATATTGACTCGGGAGACCCGCAGCAATGGCTAACATACCGCTATCTTTGACCAGTATATTTGCGTCAGCTCTGGGAAAACGCAGAGTGATTGAAATCCATGTGGTATAAATGATCTTAAACGCACTTAGCGCTCAGCTGCAGGATCAGCTGAAACCGCACACATCACTATCCTCCTCACAATTAGCTCACATTTGTACATTTATGATTAAAAGCTGCAGCCTGTGAACGGTGCATTGCTGGGCTTTCTTGTACAATTAGAGGCAAGCCGATAAGAAACGAGAGGTGAGAGGAAAAATGCATTCCCTTTGCGCTGCAAAATTTCAACCATCGTCTCATTTCACAACATCGCAGAGAGGGGACAACGATCGGGGTTCCTTAAACAAGTAATAACAAAAGGAAGGTGCGAAAAAAGAGCAGCCATTCTACGGCCAGCAGGAAACGCCGAGGCGACATGGCAAAAAAAAAAAAAAGGCAACCAAGTAAACGAACAATAGCAAAAATAAAGGTACAACAATGGGGGCATTATTACCTCTCCGGTTTGTCCATGGTTCCTCTGGTTTAAATTCAGAGAGGCTTCACTCCTGAAGCAGGACCCAGACCGCATCTGCACCTCTCGGCTCAATACAGGCATCAGCAGTGGAGATGCAGTCAGTACGTCTGCCAGCTGTCTGGTCGGAGCTCATGGCCCGACACTCTGTTAAAGTGATAAAATAGTGGCGACCTATTAGAAAATAAAGGAGCGAGTCAAATATTTCCAAAATATTAATATTTTTTTTAATTGCTATTATTTTTCAGCGCTAAAGCACAATTTCCATACGATTTTTTTTTTTTTGGAAGCATCCTACCTCTTGTGGATGGAAATTCGACTACGAAGTTGAAATTTCACCCGTTGCCACACGGACCTAATTCACCGGCGCACCAGGAACTTCGTCCAGCTCATTCCTACGCATCATCAGAGTTGACAGCTCAAACAGACGAGAAGTTTTTTTGTTTTTTGTTTTTAAAGTTTCACTGTCTCAGGCAAACAACTGACAGTTGACGTCGCCGATTGTTGACCAGCGTCGTTATGACTTCACTGACGATAATCACCCGTTTAACGGACGGACTTCCGCTCGCCGCGTCCATTCAGGAGGATGAACAGGTCTGAATGAAAGCTAGCATTCCCAATGTAGCCTCTCTGTGGGAAGAGAAGCTACACCAAACTCCATTCAAAAAAGACCATGTTTAACGACTGCTAGCTTATCCGCAAAGAATCAAGACTTTAATGTGATTCTTGGTAGCGTTAATGTATTGGGAAAGTCGGCATGTAACGATGACGCATTAATACATCTATAACCTATTTTTTTATGTTAAGGACAGCTAACAACAGACGTAGTTACATTCGTACTTGTCCAGCCATGTAACAGGACGTTATTTTACTGAAAACTGTTGAAAAGTAGAAAGAACCACTTCAAACTTAAGCTAAATAAAATATATATGAATGTTTGTCGTCGGTTTGAATGACGAAAAGTTGTTCCAGGTTGATTTACAACTTTACTTATGGCAGTTCTGACTGCAACCTGTTTGTTTGGTTTTTTTTTGCTTATCCTTGTCAGTCAGGAAGAGACCTCCAGCATTACCAGAGCCAAGCCAAGCAGCTGTGCCGTAAACTGAACGATCAGAGTCCGGACCGCTGCACCTTGGAGGCCGGGGACATGAACTTCCAGTAAGTCGCCAGAAGCTCGACGTACTCTCGGTCATTACGTGTAATCTCAAAGGGAAAAGCCCCACGTTGCTTTTGTGATATTGCATATACCGTGTTATGGCCATAGATAAACAACCACTGATTCGGTACTGAACTGCTTTTATGTTCTCAGCTACTTAATAGCACAGGGTGTGTGCTACCTGTTCCTCTGTGAGGCTTCATTTCCCAAAAAGATGGCCTTTGCATACCTTGAAGACCTCCACAGTGAGTTCAATGACCAGTATGGAAAGAAAGTAACTGCAGTGACGAGGCCGTACTCTTTCATCGAGTTTGGTAAGAGAATCCGTGATCCGGTACGTTCAGGAAAATGTCTTAATCGATGTAAAAAAAAAAGAAACATCTTTAACTAAGCTTATGTCACACATGCGTCGTTTCAGACACGTACATCCAGAAAACCAAGAAATCATTCATTGACAGTAGGGCCAGGAGGAACTTTGGCAGCATCAACACAGAGCTACAGGACGTCCAGAGGATTATGGTGGCAAATATTGAGGAAGTTCTGCAAAGAGGAGAATCTCTTACTGGTGAGTACAGAGTACCTGGACAAATTACCAAGAACACAGGAATCTATCACTGTTTTGCTGTTACTTCTGCCTTTTGGGAAACATTTTGTTGGGCGTTATGTCTCAAGAGGTTATGATACTTTATTCCCTCACAGTAATAGGTCAGTACTGTTACACAGCTCGATGTAACGTACATCGATTGCTTCCTAAATATCCAGCTCATTTCATCACGATACTTTTATTTCCCCCCAAAAGCTCTAGACACAAAAGCCAGCAATCTGTCCACCCTGTCGAAGAAGTACCGCAGCGACGCCAAATATCTCAATACCCGCTCCACGTACGCCAAGGTGGCCGCCGTGTCGGTGTTCTTCATCACCCTCGTCATCTATGTGCGTTTCTGGTGGCTCTGATGGACTGTCGGCAAGGACTTTGAGGGTGCTTCATTTTGGAGGAGGGAAAAAAAAAAGAAAAAAAAGCACTTTAACTGATCCGGTTACATTTGTTTTATACCCGGGGGCCTTAAAGGGGATCGTTTGGTCTTTCCTTATTGAAGGTTAAAACTGTTTCTATGCTTTATCCAGCTCTGATTTATGCCGCGTATAGAGTATAAACTGAGCCATAGGTCTGTGATGGGTCTCTCTGTTATTGGAGCAAATGCTTCGTGGCGAGTTCATGTTTACTGGAATATTAAGAGCAGGGTGTTGATAAATGAATTAACTGGAAATCGGGGGTTTCAGAGTTTCAGCATTAGGGAGGAACAAAGTATGACTATGCAGAAGTTTTTGTGAAAAAGGTCTTAATACTGTGATAAAAAAAATGTTTATTGTTCGAAGTTTACATTGTAACAAAGTCTTTTTGAAAAGATTAAATATTTATCAAATTGTATTTTCAATTTTACGGCTGTATTTATGACACATGCTATGTTAATATGAACAGAGAGCGACAGTCCTCTTAATGGTACACACACACACACACACACCCCTATAAACAGCATTTCCATGACCACATGCATATCCTGTAAAACCAGCTCCTATTCACACAGTCAGTGAGCGCGAGAGAGAGAGAGAGAGAGAGAATATGAATCTGTGCAGCTGAAGGCACAGGTAATAGTGTCAGTCACAAATACAGTCTCATATGAATCCACATATTTTGGCTGGTTAATTGATCAGGTTAGTCAGGTTTTAGTCTTTTCATTTTCACGACATCAAACAAGGTGTTCGGTGCACAAAGTTGAGCCTGGGCGTTTCTTCTGCCCTTGCTCAGATGAAACTTAAATTGATTGACACTTACTGTCTTCTCACAGTTTCCCAGTTGATATAAAATGTAAACTGTAAAACTCCAAAAAAAAGCCTGACGGTGTGCAGACCTCCTCTGTGTCCTGCAGCTAAGTGTTTTTGTTGTCTTGCACCCGAGTATCTGTCCCTGGATGTGCGCACACTTGGTCCGTCCTCTTGTAGAGCGAGTCTCCAGGGCGATGAACGGATGATAAAGACAACAGGCTTATGCCACCAGATCAAAGTCGTCCCTCTGCAAAAGAAACACAGTGGTTGTATGACATCACGCTTTAGCCCGGGAAAAAAAACAAAAAAAAAAAACGGCCGATGAAACTCGTCGGTTTCAGAACCGATTCAAAACACCAGTTGGTCATTTGCATTGAAACAAAAAGGGTTGTAGCAGAAACTCACCTCGTCGTTATAGTTCATGACGTGCTGCTTGATCTTGGAGGAGTCCACCCACGTGACAAAATCTTCCATATTTCTGGAAAAAGTGGTCGTGTTGCGTTTAGTATTTGATCACTTTGAGATGCTTTTCCACGTGCATCTATACTGCCTGAAGGACACCTGGCTGCACAAAGTGATTCAACACAATTCACGAGAAGACAAAACAAACCGTGAACACTAACCTTGTGACGAGGAACGCTGGGTCTTTGATGATGTCGATGCCAACACGCACATCTGAGACCGAGTCAAGGTCGAAAAACCAATTCCTGCCCTTCGGACGTAGACAAAACTAACCAATCGCCCGAGACGGGAAAAAAACCTTTACTCCCACAATATAAACTCTCTGAAGGATACGTCCTTGTTCGATGAAGGTGACGGCGGTCTTCAGGTTCTGGGCCATACGGAGGCTCAGCATGATGCACGGCAGCCTCCTCCTGCAGGAGCCACGGAGGTGAGGTGAGATGAATGACGGAAAACAACAAAAAAAAAAAAAAAAAAAAAAAAGTCGTGACGCACACGTTCACGTGAAAAAGGAACTCGGTTAAAATGATGGCGTTGCGATTTACCTGCAGAATGAAGAGGCTGTGATTTTATCTGTGAGGGACAGATTCTGTTTGGTGGGCAAGAGACCAATGCAGTACCTTGTGTGAAGAAACAAAAGATTATCAGCTTGTTATTGTGATTTTTTTTTTTTTTTTTAAACAGATAAACCCAAAAGCAGCAATGGAAAACAAACGCCACTGGAGCCTCCAACTCTGGGTTTCCCTGTTCATCACAAACGTCACACGGGGGAGACGCTCACAGTTTTTCCAGTAGTTGATGTGTGCTCTGAGCTCTGAAGCCATCTTTCTCATCCAGGTCTCGGATCTTCTTGGCGAGATCCCTGATGTTACGACTCAGCTTGTTGTACCTGAGACACACAGGAAGAATACGAATTTGGGGTTTATATGCGTCTGTACTCACTGGTCAGCTGCTTCCCTTAAATTATACAATTAAAAAAAAAGGTTTTAAAATATTGACGCAGTGTTTAAAACGGTCTCTGCGGGTTATATGCTCTGATATCTGGTGTTGGTATGTCACGTGGTGTAGCTAATCAGGTAAGGTATAAGAAGAGGAATATTTGTGTTTCAACCGAGCTATTTCGGCTACATTTTGTTTTAATTAAACTCAAAATAAAACCTTTTACGTTATGTTATTGGCTTAATGTTCCGGTCTTCACACAGCATCGTGTGTACCGACAGTGTCCAGCAGCACCATTATAGATAACACGTCTTACTTGGTGTAGTCCTCCCTCTTTTCGATGCGATACCTCCGCAACACTTTGACCTCGTGCAGGTTGTTGTCCACCTCCCAGTTGATGAAGTCAACCTTCTTCAACAACTTCTGTTCGTGGTGCTTTAATTTACGAACCATTTTTAAAACAAAAACAACAACCTTTCTCTGGCTCGATATAATGTATTTACAAGATGCTCGCTCCCGTGCAAAGCAGGCTTAAGAGGAAACACGTGTTCTTCTTCTTCTTCTTCTTCTTCTTCGGCGACCGTTTAACGTCGAGTCCACGTGAGCTGCAGCGCCATCTACCGCGGCTCAGCGTTTAACATCTCGGATATTTCAACAATTTCAAACCAGTCTGTTCAGTCTTTATCCACCAGTTTTATCTACAACAACAAAACAAAGTTATAAGAGCAAAGGTAACAGGAGCAGTCTGCGTGATTGACCCCGACTGATCTGCAGCTGTATTAAATGATGAATTGTTCGCCTCCATAGACCTCGAGGACATCAACGATAATCACTCCCGACACATCAAATTGCACGTTTTGTTGCTCAATGTAACCTAAAACAAAAAAGTAATGTAATCTCTCACAGAAACCTGTTGGTATGTTGACACAACCTCTGAGGTTACAGTTCGCCAGACTGCTACTTGTATTTACTGGTTGGCTTGTGTAAATATTTATTTTTGGTGATGATATTTGATCTATTTTCATTTTGTTTCGATAAGGATTGCTTTAATTAGCTGTTATATGCTTTTACTCTTTTTTTTAATTACTTGGTTTAAAAAATAATAAAGTACGTTTTTACTCCAGCAGGAGTCGCTAAACGTTTAGTGTTAGTCAGTAGCCTGCGAGAACAGAGGGACATACTGTAGTTAGTCGGGACTGTAGTCAGCTATAGACTCAGCGTTTACCGCAACGTTTTCCAGTTTTACAGCTGTGAGATAGTCTGTGTCTCGGCCAAGGTTTGCCTAACATAGGGCTCGGATTAATATTTTTGAGTGTTATAATAAGTGGAGAAAAAAAGGAGAAGATCTATCCAGCGAGTGAGTGTCCGGACACTTTCATCCACGTCCTTAGCTGAGCTCCAGTCCAACAGGTAAATGATTGTATGATGGAGAGTTTGAGAGGGGGCTCTTTTTGTCTTTAGTTTAGGTCTGTATATCCTGCCTCTTTCAATCTGTCAAGACCCCTTCAGGGACAGTTTGATCAAAGCGCAGCTCATCAGAAATAGAAAGCAACTTATAACTAGAAAATCCCGCAAGACATTTTTGACAGTGTGGCTTCTACTGCCCGAAGACGTCGCAATATATACACGCGCCAATGTTACCGGTAGTATCGTTGAGGTTCGATTGAAATATCGCTTCTCTCGTTTCTGCATTTTAGATTCATACTCTTGGATCGGATCTTGTATTTGTGGGACTGGGTGGGTGAGAGAGGGGGAGAGGTGGTTATTAAATGACAGGCTCTTGTGTGTGTGTGTGTGTGAGAGAGAGAGAGAGAGAGAGAGAGAGAGAGAGAGAGAGAGAGAGAGAGAGAGAGAGAGACAGACAGAGAGAGAGAAAAGGTGTGTTTTAGCTCTCTTCACGCCGAAACCCCATTCAAGTGAATAGAGAAATTATGTTGCTCTGATTTTCGGGAAAACCGCTGGGCGAATCTCTGAGAAAAGTCATTGCACACGATTTCCCAATCAGGCCGCACGTTTTGATGTATTTTTTGCGCAGGTGTTGGCAACGCTGTGTGAGGAGAAGCGCGCCAAACGTTCTGAATAAATATTATTATTAAACCCGATGGATTATATACAGTGTGCTTTGACAAAGGCACACACTGTCAGGTGAGCCTTTAAACCCTCCTGTCGTGTTCGTTTCTCCCCTCCTTACTTTAGTGTTCCCGCTCAAATACCACTTTTCCTTCTGCCGGATCCACATCCTGATTAATTTGCAATGTTCAATATTTGTTCAAGTCAAACAAATTAGTGATTGTTTGCCAGGGATGGCTTTGTGATTAGAATTTCTCTACACAGGTCCTGAGTCATCCGCTCAGGTGAATAACTTGTAATACTCGATACACTCCTATTACATCTACAGCAGTTTGACCTGTTTATCTCAGTAGCATTGCGTTATCTTACGTCATGCAGGCCGAATTATCAGAATAAGAGCTGTGCTCGTGTCTCAAATGTCCCAAAGATGGAGCACACCTTGGTGGACTCCCCACCCAGAGTCACTAGCGACACTGCTTTCTTAGACCTGTGTCCACCACATATCTGTTATCTGATGCTACATCTGCTTTGAAAAAGGGGATAATGTACTGACACTTACAGTGAACCTGGTTTGTGAAGATGCTGCGATACAAATAAACCACTTTGGATATTCAGATATCAATGCCATGCAATTAATTTGTGACGGGAGACACAATATATCAGAACAGAAGTTTTTAGTGAATGACGTCTTGCTTATAGAGCATCCATCAGTTCTCTTCGGATGTGTTTCCCATGCTCTCTGCTCAGCGACTCACAATAACTGATTGGTCCTGAGGCTGCCAGAGCTTCAATGTGATCAAAGCTCCAGCGTATCAGAAGAATGTAGTATTGTTGTCTTGTATCAGGTAATTACTGTACCAGGCATTCATGATATTACCTCAGTTAAGTCATTTTATAACCGGTTGTCCTCAAAGGGAAGGAGGCGGGAAGAGCATATTTGAACTAGCTAAGCCAGCTTATATTGCTTTGCATAATATCTTTGTCAAAGTAGTGTGTTACTCTTTTCTATGAGCTGGATTGAGTTTCCTCTCTGATGCTACTGGTGTCCAGAAATCAACAACTGGACTCTTTTCTCATCCAACATCCAGCAGGTAAATTTTGTCGTCTCACAAAAGAAGCCTGACATAACTTGGTATCTTTGTAGACTTTCAGATCTCCACGAGAACTTAAAAAACTCTCTAGGCTGCGCAGGATGATTTTGTAATCACCGAGCCACCAATGGGGTGCTGCTATTATTAGGAGTTTAAATATTCATGCAGCTGACAAGTAAACCGTAGCAAACAATTTTATAAAATAATTAATTTGAAGATCCTTGCATAGCTGCATTGTAATGAATTGCTGTTAATTTATGCTGGATTTAAAACGGTATCTTACAGTATTTCATAATAACTGTAACATGTAAATAATCACTGTTTGTGAATCAAACCAATTTACATTAAATGTGCATATGCATCAAGAGACGGCACTGGTGTGCCTGTCTGACAGTGAACTACCACTCCAGGGATACCTACCTCTGAACAACAGTAGCATACCACTCTTGGGATAGGTACCTACCACTGAACAACAGTAGCATACCACTCAAGGGATAGGTACCTACCACTAAGCAACAGTAGCATACCACTCAAGGGATAGGTACCTACCACTGAACAACAGTAGCATACCACTCAAGGGATAGGTACCTACCACTGAACAACAGTAGCATACCACTCAAGGGATAGGTACCTACCACTAAGCAACAGTAGCATACCACTCCAGGGATAGGTACCTACCACTGAGCAACAGTAGCATACCACTCAAGGGATAGGTACCTACCACTAAGCAACAGTAGCATACCACTCCAGGGATAGGTACCTACCACTGAGCAACAGTAGCATACCACTCAAGGGATAGGTACCTACCACTGAACAACAGTAGCATACCACTCAAGGGATAGGTACCTACCACTGAGCAACAGTAGCATACCACTCCAGGGATAGGTACCGCTGAACAACAGTAGCATACCACTCCAGGATAGGTACCTACAGCTGAACAACAGTAGCATACCACTCCAGGATAGGTACCTACAGCTGAACAACAGTAGCATACCACTCCAGGGATAGGTACCTACCACTGAACAAGTAGCATACCAATCTTGGGATAGGTACCTACCACTGAACAACAGCATACCACTCCAGTCATTTTTTTACAGTTCTGACTTTTGACCCTGTTCTAGCGTGGGGGGCGTGGCATCACCCAAGAGGGGCGTGGTATCACGAGTGACAGCAAAACAAAGAAGGCTGAGGACCTTCCTCAACCACGTTGCCTTCAGGTTGCCAGTTTACAGCGGGCAGAAAAGAATGATGCAGGATGAACAAAGAGAGACCGGAGGTGCATCAATACATGTGTGCCCAAGAGAGGAGCTGTGTCCGCTGTTTGGAAGTTTTGGTCCCGCTACAGACAGTCGAGAAAGATGGGTTCAGAGCAATGATTCAAACTAATACTTCAGCCAAACTGCAATCCCAACATTATACAAACAACACTGAAGCAAGCTGGAAGCGGAGCTACGTACATTCAACAATTATGTGTTGAATGTCTATTGTTATTATTTTATTTGTTGGGAATTAATTGCAAAAGTATTGGGTTGTATTACCCCTTTGTAAATAAAAGGTACATTCTAAACAATTTCACCGTAAATTAACAGTAACTTGCTGGGAGCCGGGACGCCATTAATTTACTGTTTTTTTATGGTGCACTACCGTAATTTAACTTCACTGTAAAATACTGTAAATTGGATTACGGTATGTGATCATAGGATAACTGGGTTTTACCGTGATTTTACGGAATATGCCAGAATGTTACTGTTTATTTACAAAGAGTAATACAACCCAATACTTTTGCATTTAATTCCCAACAAATAAAATAATAACAATAGACATTCAATACATAATTGTTGCAGTTTAATACATGTTCTCAAGACAAACAATAAAGGGACATTTGTATTACATCACAAAACTCACAATGTACTGCATGTTTAGAAGAAAACTAATAAACTAATAAAGTTGTTAATGACTAGCTTAACTAAACTCATTAGCATCAACAGTGTAACATTAAATCAAAATAGCGTCAATAGTGTAACACTGAATGAAAATAGCATTAAGAGTGAAACGCTGAATTGAAATAGTATCAAGAACAGTGTAATAGAACTGCATCACAGTCTAGCTGGTTAACAAGTCTTATACACATTTATAGTTAATTTGAACTGCATGAACTCACACATGAATGAAAACATTAAGAGAGAGAACACCTTGAAAGAGGACTTGACTGCAGTGTCTGGCTGGTATCCTCAATCTCTGTTGACAAGTGACTGCAAAACAAACAAAATAAAAACTTTAGAAACACAATGTTCTGAACTTCTGGAAAGTTCTATGACATCCAGGATAAACACACTTAAAAGAAGCTTTGGGTGTGATACTGTGGGTTTGCATGTGCCCCACATATGTTAACATATCAGTGCAAGTCTTTGCAAAAATGTAATACAACAATACCATACAGTTTAAATCAACAGACTTGCCTATGTGATGAGCTGACTACGTTAGGTGAAGAAATGAAGCTAAGACAATGGACCACAATGGACTAACGTTCAACACTAAAATGAGTTTGATCTGGTGTTAATGTTGCTCCTGGGATAACACGCACGTAACGTTCGCGTTAGCATTACCTCAACTGTTCATCGTCGGTGATTTCTGGTCCCCTCTCCATTTTGATAATTGTCCCGTTTGCGGTCCTACAGTCGGTTCAATAAGAGCACAAGTAAACACAAGTTAGGTTACCACTAATATAAGCAACCTAATGTAATGAAACAGACTAAGTGAAACATTATCTGAGATGTTAACAGTTCAATAATCATGAAGACAAAACAATACTGGAGACTTTGAAGTTCGGATGATAAGTTACCTCGGCTCCTCGGTTGATCTCCACATGGCTGTTGCTCAGAAGGATGAACATGTTGTGTCCAAAGTCACGTTCAGGAGCAGTCCGTCACGTCTTGTCACTCAAAAAGGACTTTTAGGCAATGAACAGTTTGAATAATAAACATATTCTATCGTCATTACAGACACATTAACCTACAATAGACAGTACGATCTAGATTGTGATTCACTGAACTTGTATAGAGAAGCGTGAATCCACCACTTCACAAAAATACTGTATTGTGCTGTTAAATTACGGTAGTCTACTGTTATTGTTAATTGACGGCATTGACTGTTAATTTACGGCATTAACTGTTAATTTACATGCGAGGGATAAACATTTAACTGTATGTTACAGTAAATATGAAATACTGTAAGATATCGTTGAAAATCCACCGTAAATTTACAGCAATTCGTTACAGTGTAACATTCTGGCATATACCGCAAAATCACCGTAAAACCCAGTTATCCTACTATCACATAACGTAATCCAGTATACGGTAAGATACCGTAAAAGTAAATTATCGTAGTTTCACTGTAAAAAAAACTTTAAATTGTTTAAAGTGTGGCAACTGCAAATGAAAGCTGATAGTGTTCTGAAAATGTTCTTAGAAAGAGAGAGGAGAGTTTGTTTTAGGTGTGTGTCGAAGAACACACACACACATTGACACACACCAACAGAGAGGGATTGTGTAGCCCTGGTCCTCACAGCTAAGCAGAGCTGCTAGGGAGGTCAGTGTGTTGAACGCACTGTCAACACTTCTTTGGCCCTCGTGGCTTGCTGTACACCCTTTCAAAAGATACAAACCATAGTAGAATTACAACCATTTTATGATATGTCTCAGTGGACTTTATCGCTCAGTAAAAGAGCACACAGATTGACACAGTCCCTCTTGCGGTACTTGCACCATATAACTGGTCTGTGTGCTTGAAATAAGAAAATAATGATTTAACTGCGGGAAGGAACAAACAGTGTTATGGTCAGTCAGATCCACGTTAGCTAGAGCAAACAATCCACCTGAGCCATTCACACGCTTCAGTTTTACCTCAGAAAACCCAGCAACGGCCCCTCAGTTCCTCCCACCTCTTGAAGGGGGCTGCAGCAGAGCTACTCTAGAAGTGACATCACTGCAGAAGTTGAGTATGGTTTGCCTCATGTTCGGCCTTCAATTTTGTTTCATTTAGGGGCATTTGGATGATGAAAAGATGCTTGAGTCAAGTTCTCATGTAAGGCAAAAGAGTGAAGAATGTCCGTCTTCAAGCCGCCAGGACACCATAATCACAAGACTGGTAATAATTACCTCATTACTCTCGACCTAACCTTTAATGCATGACAGGTTTTGAATAACAACTAGACTGAACACTCAACAGCGTGCTGTGTATAAAAACACAACGTTTTAGTGAAAATTGCATCAAACTTGTCATTGATTAAAGAAGTATTCAGACCCTTTAATTAATTAAGTAAAAGTACAAATACAACAGTGTAACAATTACTACTCCATTACAAGTAAAAGTAAAGTAAAAGGTTTAAGTATTATCAGTAAAAAGTATTTAAAGCATCAAAAAAACTATTTAAATATTTGTTCTGCAGAAGTAGCCCCAGTGAGAGATATCAGCTATTATTACTAATATTATTAGATTATTGATTCAGATGTAACAATGTGTTCTGCTACAAAAAAATGTTGTTTGTTGTACATCTCTTTGCTTTTTTGTATTATAATATTGGATTATTTTACCTCTGTAAAATATAGGCTATATAACACTTGGGTACTTTTATTGGGTAGGATTGTTAATGTATGACTTTAATTGTATTTAACTAAAGGATCTGAGTACATATTCCACACCCTGACTGTTACACCAGTGATAGCATTATCAAATGTTATTAAGAAGACCCATGTAAAATACTAGCTATGAATACTCATAGAGAGTACTTCTACTGATCACAGCCAGTTTTTGCTCTAATTGGATTTTCATGAGATACTTCAATATAGTTTACCTGTATTGCCTGGGTTGGCTGTGTTTTTTGATAACAAACTTGAAGCTTCATTAATAATGCACCAGTCCCTCCTGAATCAGCAGTTTGTTTCTGTTGGTGGAGGACAGTCTTCTTTAAGTATACAGAAGATGACAGCTGTTTTGTACTTTGAGTTGTACTGTAGAATACCATTTTTCCCCCCCATGACCCCATACTTCTTATTTCTTGTCTGATGCTTGTTTTATGGGCTCCAGGTCTGCAGGCCGGTCACAGGAATGCCCTGCAAAGCCTCAGGCTCCATTTGCTGCCTAACTACTGACCAGCATTCCTGATTGTTCCACACTCACTTTGTCTCCTCTCTCAGACTCTTCAGAGACACCCTCCACTGTTCTCCTTTGCTTTTCGCTTTCATGCTCCCTCTATAAGTTTTTCTTAATATTATTATATGATATAGCTGCAGGGGAATCCCTCATTTCTCTGACTGAACCAGACTCATTCTTCCTCTTTTTTTTTTGTCCATCCCAAAGACTCCTCAGTTGTCTGCTGACTCCAAGATGGTGCTGTCACAGACACACTCCGTCAGGCTGAAGTATCTGTCTCTGGGGGTGCTGGTGTTGCAGACCACCTCGATGGTGCTCACCCTGCGCTACTCCCGCACCCTGAAGGGGGACGGCCCCCGCTACCTGGCCTCATCCGCCGTGGTGTTGTCCGAGCTGCTCAAGATTCTCGTCTGCACCCTTTTCGTCTTCAAGGAGAACAGTGAGTTGGAAGGGTGACAGTAGCAGTTTCTGTTTTTCATTCTCTAAGTTGTCTGTTTGAAGGCTCTACAGGGCACAATATCTCATATAAATGTCCTCAAATCTTCCTCTTAATACAAGGCTGGCTGTCAGATCCTCTCTGTCTCTTCTCACTGTCTCTTCAGTCCTTGGGTGGTCCCTTGATTAAACTACTGACAACACCCTCTCTGTCTCTGCCAGATTTCAGCTTGCGGGTGCTGAAGGAAGAGATTGTTAACAAGCCTGTGGAGACCATGTATTTGGCGATTCCTGCAGGGATCTACACTCTGCAGAACAATCTGCTCTATGTTGCCTTGTCCAACCTGGACGCAGCCACCTATCAGGTAGCACATGAATGCACTGGTTCAAGTTCACCGTGTGTGTGTGTGTGTGTGTGTGTGTGTGTGTGTGTGTGTGTGTGTGTTGGTTTCCACATGGTTTGGTATTTGCCTTATTGTGTAGCCATGAATTTATAGAGCTCGGTATGTGTCAGGGGGAAATGGTTGTTTTACATAAATCCTTTAAAATATTTTCTCCATTATTTTTGTGTATGGTGGCAATTTCTGCAAAGTAAACTTATGCCTTTCTGTAAGTGTAATTTGAGCGTCTGCAGTCAGATTCACAGCACAGTCAAATTAATTAAAATGAGCAAATGAGCAAAGGACAGAGGAGAACACTGGAGACTGTCGACTACACATTATCTCCCTGGTATAAAAACAGCATCTCACAGAACAATGAAGGCCATCTTATCTTGTTCTGTCCTTGGTCATTGCATAAGGCGCTGAAGCTTGCTGTTTGTAGAGACATAAAGTCTCTCTTTAAAGAGAATGCATAATATCCTAAAATTTCCATTAAATGTGTTAATTATACTTTTTTTGTTCCATCAGTTTGTAATCTCAAGTAACATAAAGACATATATGCAAAATCCACTTTTGAGAATCAAATACTTACGCCATAGAGAGTTTTTGGTTTTACTCATCACAAAGAAAAGTGTCTGACCCAACAATTGGTACCATATTCATAACTCTATAAGTAGCAATAATCGAAAGTTAGAAGATTTATACCACTCTCATATCTGTCTTCAAGTATTGCTATGGCCAACAGCTGGTTAGCTTACCTTGACTGGAAGCTAAGCTAACCAGCTGACTTTTCTAAGTTCGCTCAGGATGATGCAAGTGTTCTGTCATATTCACAAACCCAACTATTGCTCAGTGGTGTGTTTGTGCTGTGCTCCACACAGGTCACCTACCAGCTGAAGATCCTCACGACAGCACTGTTTTCTGTCTCCATGCTGGGGAAGAGGTTGGGCTTCTACCAGTGGCTCTCCCTGCTCTTCCTCATGGCAGGAGTCACTCTAGTGCAGGTACCGGCTGACACTGAGCCTGCAAAGTCCCTGAGCAATTTAGATCTGCGCCGTTTCATCTGCTGCATGAATGTGGAATATGACTATATTGACTCATCAGATGTTTTAGTCCTAAATGAGTTGTATTACTCGAATTGACAGATTTCCCGTCTGTGCCTGTCCTTGCATGTGATGATCAGTGTTGTAACCTCCGCAGTGGCCCACACAGTCCGAAGATGACACTGAGCAGAAGGTCCTGTCGGCAGGCTCCCGGTTTGTGGGACTGATAGCTGTGCTGATGGCCTGTATATCCAGTGGCTTCGCTGGAGTTTATTTTGAGAAAATCCTCAAGGAGACTAAACAGAGTGTATGGGTCCGTAACATACAGCTGGGTGAGTGACTATGACCTCCGTTTGCTTGGTTAGATGCCTTGGAGACGATATGTGTTGAGTCGATAATGGTGTGTGTGTGTGTGTTAGATAAACTAGAATAGGACTTTTAAACTAACCCATCCTCCTCTCACACTCACAGAAATTCATGTTCTGTGTGTCACAAACATAAACTGGAATAAGGTGTCATCATTTTCCAAATTATTTCTTAAGTGTGTCTCGTAGTCTAAACAAAAATTGTTTCTGAAAGACAAACAAATTTCAACAAAAAAGTTTTGGCTGGGGAAAGGGATTTTGTGCAACCTGGCATCCCAAAAGTTGGCCTTATCAATGTTTTATTACTGACCTATTAAGAGTTAATGAGTGTTTTGTTAATGTTAATAATGGCCACCATTTTTTAGAAACTCATAAACCTTGTTTGTAAGAGGGTTGTACCAGAAAAAAAATAACATTTCCTTTGTGTTGACTGCTTTGAGTAGTGTGTGCTGTTTACATTTTACCACATAAAGCTTACTTTACTCATCAGGAGGAGACGTGTACGGTCTTATGTGGCCCCGGAAAGAAGTTTTCTGACCCTGGTAATTTCCTCAGAGTTAGGATTCAGACGAGGAGTTCAAAAATGCGAACTCATTTCCTGGTTTTAGGACTCATTCCTGCAGCACTCTCTTCATTCAATGAGCATTAGCCATACAACAAACAAAGCAATCAGTTGATGGGAAATGCATGTGTACAGCCTATTGAGAAAATGACAGCATTTGTTTGTGGATCTCTCAGTATGTTGTGCTTGTGTTACAACAATGTGATGATGCACGAAAAAATGAGTTAATGGGCCGGACACATGTCAAACTTGACTAAATTATTTCATTCTCGCCTTTATGCATGTGTGTGTGTGTGTGTGTGTGTGTGTGTGAATCTTAAACCAAATCTTGTTGAAACTGTTGAACCTCATGTAAAGCAGCTTTAGCTGTAACCTCAAATACAGTTGCGGCAGTTAGATGTCGTAATACAACTTCTTAAGACAACAATCTTGTTAAATATGACAACAACTTGTCCTGAATTCTAGCTAAAGTAATGGCACCATCCTGTCATGATTGTTTTTGCCTTAATGTTTCCTGTCTAAGATCAGTTGAAACATCGCTATACCTTGTAGTTTCAACCAAAACCTGACCTCTGTGTCTCTCCTTGTCTCCTCCAGGGTTATTCGGCTTTGTGTTTGCCTTCATAGGAATGATAGTGTATGAAGGCCAGAAAGTGAGAGAGTCTGGAATGTTTCAGGGCTACAGCACCATCACCTGCACAGTCGTTGCCTTGCAGGTTTGATCATTACGTTTCTCTTCAATCTCACATTTGTCAAATTGTCATTGAAACTACAACTACTTCCTAACTGTCTGCAGGCTCAGAACGGGTTGATCATAGCAGTGGTCATTAAATATGCAGACAACATCCTCAAGGGATTCGCCACCTCTCTGTCCATCATCATGTCCACAGTTATTTCATATTTCCTGTTGGAGGACTTTAACCCTACATGGTAAACATATGCATACTCATGAACACCCCCACAAGGCTTCATTTTGGTTTGCAAATAATTCCTCATGACTAATAATTAGCCCACTATTATTTTTTTTTACAATGCTAGTGAGCTGCATGGCTTTATGATCCTCTGACTTTTAATCAAACGCAACAGTCAAAGTTTCAAGTTCTCCAATACTTTGGTTTATGACTAGATAGCTGCTATTAGCCTCAGCTAGCTAACAGGCTAAACTAAGACGGTCAACATGGCAAACACAATAGCTGCTAAACCTATTAGCCTCAGCTAGCTAACATGCTAAACTAAGACGGTCAACATGGCAAACACAATAGCTGCTAAACCTATTAGCCTCAGCTAGCTAACATGCTAAACTAAGATGGTCAACATGGCAAACACAATAGCTGCTAAACATCAGGAAACATCATGTAAGCATTGCCACTGTGAACATGTTAGCATGCTGTCAGCAGCATTACGTTCAAAGTTTTTTGTTTACATGACATGAGCCGAGTACGCAGCTGTTCCTTTACTGAATTCACTTTTTAATGCCTCTTTATTTTCTCTCTTTTGTTCCCTGTTTTCCCGCCTTTCTCAGGGTATTTTTCTTTGGGTCAGTGCTGGTTATTGCCGCCACATTTTTCTACGGCCACGAGAGAAAACCTGCCAGTGACAGCGCCACCAAAATATAAAACAGAGACGCTCTTGTGAAGCGTGCGACCCGACAGAAGGGACGACCCGAGCAGGACTCAATGCACTGTGATAGAGAGTCTGGCACGCGGGAATTAAGAACATGTGAAAAGTGTCAGTGATGAAACCTGTTAGTGCCAAACAATTACAGCTGAAGGCTGCCCATCACTCCTGGGAAAATGCTGCTACGCACAAAAGATGGGGGTCAACAATGTGTACTAGTCCTTTGTCGATGCATTTTTTTTTAGTGCTGGGCAACGATTACAATTTTTAATCGCGATTGATTAGTATACATATTCCAAACAAAAAAACTTTAAAAACTGAATACCATAATATGTGTAGTATTTGTTATAAATATATGTTGGTACATATAGGGTGATAAGAAGCTGTACTTGGAGGGACTTAGGACCCAGGGGAATGTATGTGAAGCATGGGAACCTGGGGGTACTCCCTACATTTTTTAAGTTTCTTCTCACAGTGGAGCTAACTTTCCATCCCAACAGAGATTGTCGCAGTAAAACTCACATACTGTTAGAATCATCCCATGGAAACGTAGCTTTCTATAAGTGCAACTTACAGGGACCAGGAGGAGATTGTTTATGAAACCGTGGCATTTAGAAGCCATTTTTTTTTTTTACAGTTCAATGTATGTATGTGTAATTGTGTGTGATGGGATACGGGGAAATGAGTGTATTTACTTAACAAAAAGGGCAGCCTATTGATGGTGCCGACAGCAGCGTCCTCAAAGGGAGCAAACTCCTCCACTTCCATCTAGTGGTGGAATGAGGAGCGAACCTGCTGCAAAGAGGAGGGGTTACCTTTGGTCAGCAGTGCTGAATGTCCTTTTTTTATATGAGATGAGATGAGATGGGATATGACTGCTTTGACCTTGCTGCTCACAGTCTGAGTATTTATATCAGAAGCACTCATTTATTTGTGATTATTCTGTTATTTAAATGCAAAAAAATAAAGGGTATTTGTGTGAGAACAAATTAATAAATTAAGCCATATTTCCATGCTGAAGCAACCAGCTCTGCCTTGGATCTTTTTTCTTACTTCAAAGTGAAATGAATGGATACGTTGGAGCTGTGAGTGTGTATGCGTGCACAATCTCTGCGACACACACAAATGCGTACACACACAGAGCCGGGCACACCCATGAATATTTTGAACTGTTTCTCTTTCAGTTCCAGTTGCAGTGCATTCTGCGAAACCAAACCAGTCTCTATAGCAACAGCTGGCTGAATGAGCTGCGGCGCGGCGACACATGTAGACACACTGATTTAATATAACCTATTTTAATAGGTGTTTTACATTTACAACAGCCATTTTTGTTCAACAATGACCCCTGACAAATGAGAAAGAGAGTTTTGAGGCAGATGCACAAAAATACACATCTTTCTCTTTCTGGTTTTTGTTTACAGACACAGATCATCTTTGCATAGTTGTGGATTTCAGAGCGAATGAGTGTATTTGGATGGAGATAGTGAGTGTGGTGGAGGTGGACAGACGGGAGAAAACGAGCAGGCGGACTGGGGAAGGTGAGGCGTGAACCTGGAGAGAAGCACAGATGGAGGATGAGTCATGTGACTCCTGTGTGGAGTGGCAGGCAGTGAACTTGGGACTGAGCCCAGGATGAGCCCACTGGACACGCCGTGACACAGGAAGCCTTCGTCTATTTGCAGAACTATACCGCAAATAATATTCGTTAAATGACCGTGAGGAGAAGCTGACGCGTTGACCTCATACAAACCAACGTTTAAATAATGGCACTAATTCAAATGAATCGTTTTTCAAAAATTCAGTCTGGTTTAATTCAACACCAAGGAAACTATTAAGAGTACATTTAGATTCCCTGATTGTAGGAAGAGTTATGTCACTTGGTAGTACAACATGGCTTGATTAGTGCCACATCAAATCTACCTTAGGCCTGAGTACAAATTCGGGCCCCATTCCAGCTATCGCCCTCCTGTTTTAAATTTGTCGTATGGCACTAATCCAAGTCATTTACACTGCACTTATTGAAAGCATAGCTGACATTATGTATCCGGCGTGGTAACAAGTCCAACTCCCCTCTCTGATAGTTTGTCACCCATCTGAATAAAATATCAGCTGCAGGACAGAGGCGAGGGAGTTGATCAATTGGTGCATAAGTTTGGCGCGTTAGAAAAGCTCCAGTGAAAACTACAGCGCATTTTGTTGTTTTTTCTTCTTCCAGACTTTTATGCGAGGCGGGTGCTCTTAATACAATCTGATTGATGCATGAGTTAATCTTAACCTAAAAAAGATTCATATAATACTTTGTCTCTTTTTAAATTCTCTGAATACATCCTTTAACTTTGTGCTGAGTGTGCTGAAGGCCGTTGTTGGCGCTGACGAGGTTGAACCAGCCCACGGGGGGGGGGGGGGGGGGGGGGGGGGGGGGGGGGGTTTGTTTTTTGTTTTTTTTAGGGGTTTTTTTGGCTGACTTTTTCAATCAAAATGTCTTCAGGTATCAAGTTATACAAAACAAATGCTATTCTTAAACTTCTCAAGGACAGCTTTTCTTGTCACGCTCACTCTCTCATGCAATAAGATCTACATAAGGATGCAGGGTGCAGTTCTCGTTGTGGTCTAGTACCTTCGTGGGGGGGGGGGGGGGGGGGGGGGCGTCTAAAAACAGCGTTCCTTCTTCACTAAAAAGCAGGCAGAACTCTTTAACGCAGTCCAAAACTTGTTGGGGGGGGGGGGGGGGGCAAAAAAGCCTTGATGCAACCCAGGCCCTCGACATTAGTTTGTTGTAGACTTCCATTCTGGCGCCGAGCTGACGTAATATCCACTCTGGCTTGTTATAGTGGCCCACTTAAATCTTTCAGAGACAGTGAGCAACTGGCATCTTGAGCTCTCTTCTCACACAAGGCTTTCACGACTTCATCACCTTCGTCGCGCCCCAGCTTATCCGCAGGAGGGAACAATTTAATCTTTTGTCCGTGCAACCCGGCTCACCCTCTTATTTTGGCGGTATGACCACTAGTGGCGCTCCTCTTCGTGGCCTCCACATGAGCACTTGGGCGTCGTTGGCATTCGGCCTCCCCAGCGCGTTGGGAGGGATGGGCTCCTGGTAGTTGAGGATGTGCGGTTGTTCCTGGTAGGGACGACCCACCAACGACGCCCGAGAGCCCAGAGGCATGTCAGGGTCCACGGCAATGTCCACCCGCATCCGCCACCGCACCGTCTGCAACACAATACGCTCCTGGAGGAGGGGAATGTTGCATTGGTTAGTCCTGTACACATGTATTTGTGCACGGTGCATTCTATATGAAGTACATGAACGGTGTTTTCTTAAGTGCATCATGTCTTCTACTGCTAATAGATGTGTATTTAATGTACATCCTGATAAATGGTGTGTTACTTATGCTTTGTTAAATATATAATTTGATCTTTACACAAAAGAAGAATTGGCTAAAATGCAGAATTTGAACACCAGTTTTCTGTCCCCTAAATACATCTTCTGCTCTTAACCTATTGGCCAACAATGACGGCAACACGCCTGACGACCTTTCTCTGTAGCATCCTAAAAAGAATACAACTCTTCGACAAAGCCAATACATGAATACTGTAAGTGTTGTTTAGATACACACTTTAGCTAGAGCTAGACTGACTCCTATTGGGCCATTACGGGGGCTTTATTCAGCAGAGTTGAAGACAAACGAGGAGGTACTTTGTAACTTTACACCAGAAAGGGAAAGTGCAGGGGGGAGATGATTACATCACAGTCAGTCTGTCTGTGTGTGTGTGTGTGTGTGTGTGTGTGTGTGTGTGTGTGTGTGTGTAATGCAAGAGCAGTCTCTGAAGATGTATAGCCAGCGTTCTTCATTTAAAACTGCACAGGACAAATCCGCAAAAAACAAACCTGTGAAACCGCTGGAGAAATAACGCAACATTATGAAGATACGAGTTTGATGCAAGTGCAAACTGATACATCTCCAATGTCGCGCTGCTCTCCATGTTTTTGTCCTACCTTGGTGACGGAGTTCATGGCCACCAGCCAGGTGATGAAGCTCTGGTCCCTGGTGATGTGGGTCAGCATGGGCGTGTTGCTGTTGCTGATGGGCACAGCCCAGGTCACGCTGGGGTAGAAGTTGTCGTTCATGCTGACCGTCAGGCGTGACGGTTTGGACGTGGGTCCGGTCAGGGTGACCGTCTCTGTGGTGTTGCCGTACCAGGGGTAGCTGACGCCGTCTGAGTCACTGATGGCCTTGACCCGACACTCCCGCAGCTCTGGTAACTCCCAGCTGGACCTGCGGGCAGTGGACGGAAGAGGACAACGTTTTTTTTGCAGGTGCAGGGTTGTGTTCTAGATGATCTGAGTGGTAAGACAAGTGATAAGTGGAAGACAGGTGTGCACATCGAAACACTAAACACACCTAAACACACACACACACACACACACACTGAGCACATTCAGCGGCAGAAAGTTTGTCTGATATAGGGTCTGCTTACACTTACATGCCAATATCACCATAGGTGTTGTAGAACTCCATCTGGGTGCAAGCCTGGATCCAGCCAACCACCCAGGTTTCGTTTCGGGGCACTGGTGGCATCACAACCCCTGCTGAGGCCCTGAAGTAAGGCGTCTTGTAACGGAGCACAATCGGTGAGTTCTCCTCAATGATGGTGGGACACTGGTCGATAGAGGCGGATACCTCGTACACCACAATGTTCTCCCGTCTGATGCGGGGCTTGCATGCAATGCTCTGAATACAGCCCATAGTGCAGGCGACTAGCAAAATGAGCAAAACCAGAGAAGTGGGGAGCAAATGATACCTGGCCAGTATGCACATCGGTCCCCTCCGGGGTCCACCCTTGCCGGAAGAGCAGATCTAAATCTTTTAATTGCCCATCACCACTGATTGGTTGGGAAGGAGGAGGAGAAGAAAAAAAGGAAAGAAAATGACGGGGAGTATCAGAGTCACCATAGATCAAACATAAAAGCGTCCACCATCGTATTTTCAGGATGATACGGAGGTGAGAGCGCGGTGGGGCCTGGGGGGGGAAGTATCACAGATCTCCGCAGCCTCCTCCCCCCGGTCTGCCTGCTGACTGCCGCACTGCCCTTGGCGCTCGTCCCCAGAAACTGCAATCCGGCCTCCCCTGGGCAGCTGCTGCTTCTCCGCCGTGCGTCCGGATGCTCCTCTATTCCTCGTCGAGTCCACACGTCCGGCTGCACGTCGGTGCCCCTTGATCCTGCTGCTCTGCTCCCGGCTCTGCGCTGTCATGTCAAGTGGCGACGGGGCAGCCAGGTGCGTCAGAGGAGGGGGGCTGGATGCCTTTTGTTTGCTTGGCTTTCCTGTATTAGCCCTACATTCGCGCGGCGCCCTCAAAAAGACAAAATCGGGCTCTTCATCACCTTGACCTACATGAAAAGAAGCTTCATAAAAAAAAGAGAAAAGAAAGCGAGAATGTGTCTTATAAAGGCGAGAAAACAGGGCTGTAAAAAGGCTATTTTAATGTTTTCCTCGCAATGTGCTTCCATTCTTGGGGATGCATGAATGGTGCATCATGAATGGGGGCAGCGAGGCAGCATAAACGTGCAGAAACAGTGACTATACCCAGCCGCTCGAGCGTCTCTCGGTGCGTCGCCTCATCGTTACGTCTCCTCGAGCCGGTGAGCATCGCGGACCGGAGAGCATCCTTTTTTTAACAGCCGTCTTGTTCAGTTTGGAGGTGCTGATGCTAGAGAGGCAGGGGAGGGGCGTCACCCGACCTCTGCATTGAAGAAAAAGAAAAAAAAAAAAAAAAAAAACAAGTACAAGTGGGCGTGGCTACAGCGCTGCATCACTCCTGTGTGAAACCCTCATTGGTCGCTGAAGTCAACACCGGAAGTGGTGTCGTTTGGCCCATCGACTTCCTACTCACCAAAACTGACACGCATTCACCGGTCAGCTCGGCTCGTTGCATTTGTCCACACCCCAGCCGGTTTCACTTCTGTTAGCTGCTGGCGCTGGTTTATGATCGGCTCTTTGCTCGGTAACGTGTCTCAGAGGGCGCTCAGCTTGTTGTACCGGGTGTCGCTGATGATGAAGCCGCAGGTTGTGTTCGTGCTGGGTGGGCCTGGAGCCGGCAAAGGGACCCAATGCTCCAAAATCGTGGAGGTAACTTAACGAGAGATGGCGAGAGAAAGCTACCGGCTTTGATGGTTAAGAGTTAGCATGTCGTGATTTCAAGGTGATTTCAGGGGTGGTCGGGCCTTTTTTAATAAGGTAATATCTAGATTCCATTGACTTCCCGTTGTCCTCTAAAATGAACCTGTGTGTTAGCCGGCTAGCTAGTTAGCCACACAGGTTGTAGCCTTCAGTTTATGCGCTCATATACAGCCCTGTGCAGGAATACAGGAGCTTCAAAGTACATTTTTAATAATCCGTATTCTTCCAGAAACTCCATAATTTCTCTTATGTGAGTCAAAGCAGTGACAATGTGGCCCACTGTTAAATGTTGTGCAGTCAAACGCCTTAATGAATCGTCCCAATGAAGGAGCTTCACACTCAACGGACACAGTCAGAGAGACGTTCTCTTGACATGTCCCCCTTTACGTTGTAACCTTATCATTGACTCGTCTGTGAAAGTTATGTAATGGTGAGTATGAGTCTGGACTGGGCTCGGTCACTCCGCCATCGACTTTGAACAAACAGAAGCGGTTGGTGACGTAGAACATTTACTGGCTGAGTAACTTTCACCCATACAGGTGTACAGTGTGATGAGTCATGTGTGTATTCACCTCAACGTGGAATGTGAATTTAGACAATTGTTATTACAGTTTCCATCCATGGCACAATTTTGATTTGACCTCGTCTGTTTTAAAGTGGTTATGCACTCACTCCACCCACTGTGGATTATTTGATGTGTGTGTGTGTGTGTGTGTGTGTGTGTGTGTGTTTGAGAGAGAGAGAGAGAGAGAGAGAGCTTCTTGAAGAGACTGTATAACTATTTCTGTTCCCGGATGTTATTGGGTGTTGGCCGTTGTGCTTCATGTACGGTGGTTAGGGCCTGAATGGAAGCTATGCATAGAGGCTCCTTTCATTCAGCACACTTATTCCTGGCCTGTGACTGAGACGACTTTAGTCTGTCTGTAAAGGCCGTCTTGTCAAATACAGATGTTTGGCGCTAATAGAAATCTACTAAATGTGACCATTTGCCACTATCTCCCAGAATTACAGCTACACCCATTTGTCGGCTGGGGACTTGCTGCGGGCGGAGCGAGGCCGAGAGGGGTCAGAGTTCGGACAGCTCATTGACAGCTACATCAAGGAGGGCAAAATCGTCCCCGTGGAGATCACCATCAACTTACTCAGAAAGGTATGCACCGCAAACATGCTGTAAGTCTTTCATACATGTAGTCAATATAGGGGATTCAGAGCATTAACATAACAGCAAACAACAGTTTGCTGTGTAAATATATAGAGTAGTAATGTCTACCTGAGCAGAGGAAGCAGCTCCGCCTCTGTTGGTGCATGTGAGCGAGCTCTGCCGGTTAGCTCTGTCAATACTTCTGCTGTAGTTTGATCGTTAGCGCCGTTAGCACCGTTAGCCGCAAGCCGCCGGCTCAGCTGAGGAAAAAGATACTCCCAGTCTCGTGTGTATATCGCACCTGTAAGTAAATGCACCAAACATTTCCCCTCTACTATCCTCATGAATGTGACGATAAAGTCTTTCTTCCGGTTTCATATTATTAGGGTTATATTTTTGGACTGTTGGTGAGACATAACGCATAATTTGAAAACATTGTTTACGTTGATTTACTGTATTTGGCATTTACACAATGACACAATGGAATGGAATGTGTAGCCTCTTCATGCTATACACACAGAATAATATATACAGTTAATTATATACACACACACTACTATGTTCCTTGAGAGTCTTTGGTTTAGTGGGAATGAGGGTAGTGCAAAAGGTAATGGTAAAAAGTTGTGATTTGCTGTTTCATTATTTTTGACATGAAATTAAGAATAATTAAAGTTTCGAGTTTTTTCTTTTCTTTATGTAGACGTATACGGAGAACATTGAGTAGAACTTGTACGTCAATGTTTATTTTGATTGGTCGGTTGAATAAACGGCTGTAAATGAATTCACATTATGAGTAACGTATTTTATTATGTTGTTGTTTTCTGTTTTCTAAGGCGATGGAAGAGACCATGCAGAAAGACGATAAAAAGTTCCGTTTCCTCATAGACGGTTTCCCCCGCAACGAGGACAACCTTACGGGGTGGAACACCGTTATGGTCGACAAAGCGGATGTCAAATTTGTGCTTTTCTTTGACTGCAGCAACGAGGT